>NW_022111321.1:213885-214925 GCF_000313985.2 Echinops telfairi | reverse complement strand
CCATATGTCCCAGAAATTTTACTCCAAGAGAATGAAAAAAATATATCCACTGAAAAACTTGTACTAAAATTTGCATAGCAGAACTTTTCATAATAGTCCAAAAGTGAAAACTACCTGATGCTCTTGAACTCCTGGACACGTGCAATGTGGTAGAACCATATACCTATGTATTATTCAGTGATAAAAAATGAAGTACTCATTAATGCTACCTACACCATGACTGGACCTTTGAAACATCATGCTAAGTGACATAAGTTAGTCACAGTGTATGATTACATTTTATAAAACATCTAGAATCAGGATTTCTGTAGAAATACAAAGTAGATTTATGTCCACCTAAGTCTGTTGGGATGAGAAGGATTGAGGTGGTAGGTAGGTGACAGCTAAGGAATAGAGTTTCTTTTTCTGGTAATGAAAATTTTCTAAAACTAATTGAGGTGATAGATTCACAACTTTGTGAATGCACTAAAAGCCACTGAGTTCTATCTTTTAAATTGGTTAATTCTGTGGTACATGAATTACAGCACAATGAAGCTATAAAACAATCACTGGCAAATGACATTTTACTGTGCAAGATGTTATGCATCTTATTTTCTCCGGTGAACAAAACATTTTCATTATCATTCCAAAAAAATTTATATATAAACATCTCATTCATTATATATATCACAATTTGACTATGTTTGACTCATTTTTTGATTTGTAGTGTGTTTGTGTTGTATTTCAAAGCCTCAGTGAGTATAAATCCGTTTTGAAATCTTTATATGAATTTCTGTCGTTATGCCAAGATTTTCCTAAATATTGCCAAGATGCACTCCAGAGATGTTGCTACAACTTAAAGTACCAGGAGAGTGAATGAAAGCCCCTTCCTGTCCTAACACAAAGCAGTCTGAGCTCTGCAATCTGTGAAAAATGCTTAACCATTGTGGCTTTAATTAAAATCACTTTAATTATAATTTAAGTTGATTATTTCATATGTTGTTTATTTTAAATAGTATTTCTGCAAACTAGCTATTTGAATCTCAAACCATGTTTATTTG
>NW_022111321.1:208613-209563 GCF_000313985.2 Echinops telfairi | reverse complement strand
CTGGGGTCTTAAAGGCTTGAAGATAAACACGGGGCCATCTAGCTCAGAAGCAACAAAGCCCACATGGAAGAAGCACACAAGCCTGTGCAATCACGAGGTGTTGAAGGGATCAGGTATCAGGCATCATCAGAACAATAATATGAACTTTCTACCCACAATACTTAATGTGCATATAATAATTCTGTACTCCATATTCCTGTGACTGTGGTCCCATTTTGGAGGGCATTATCTGTTAGTAAACAGGTTTGGTATAAGATGGAGTCTGACCTTAGTAGAGGATGTGAATGGTACCATGTTCTTTGTTTCATGATTATCTTAGTTATTACTATTTGAACAATGTATGTAAGGCAGAGGTTCCCAACCTGTAGGCTACAACCCCTTTGGACGTGGAACAACCCTTTCACAGGGGTCACCTAAGAACATCAGAAAACACATATTTCCGATGATCTTAGGAACCAAGACATTGTTCCTTTATGGACCTCCAGGCAAGTCCACCCACATGCAGATACACCCACATACGAGAACCTTGCATCATAGCGCCAACCCTGTCACATACACCCCATCCAAATACAGGTGTATGTGACAGGGTTGGCGCCATAACGTACTAATGCAGACCAGTCACACGTGTAGAAAGCAGTTCCTGTGTTAAAAGCAGCTACTCTGTTAAAGGTAGCTACTCTGTTGAAAGCAGCAATATTGGAGGTAAGATGATACTTCAAGAATTATAATTACTGGATAAATGTAAAATCATCAACTACTGAAAAAAAAATCTGTACCATGGGAACTTAATGTGGATGCTGATCGGTCTTTTTATATGCAGCTGTGGTTGATGTGAATACTGCCCCCTTGTGATAGTAACAAGTTTGTAAAGAAAACAACACAGAGAATGATAAATCATAGGAAACTTTAATGAACTGTATTGACTGAACTGTGCCATGTATCATCTTTTG
>NW_022111321.1:189879-207642 GCF_000313985.2 Echinops telfairi | reverse complement strand
GTCAACTGTTTCGCAACTGTGCAACGATTTGGATGTGCCGAATAATGCTCTGCTGTTTCACACTGAAGTGAAATGGTTGTCAAGAGAAAAAGTTTCAAAACATGTTTATGAGCTTTGTGATGAACTCAAGACGTTTTTTAATCAGAAAGCAAGACCGAAGTTCGAAGCACTTTTCAGTGATAGAAGTGAACTGCAGAAAATAGCTTACTTGGTTGCCATCTTTGCCATCTTGAATGAGTTCAATTGATCACTGCAAGGACTCAATGCAACATGCCTCGATTTGTCTGAAAATATCCCATCATTCCAAATGAAACTTCAACTTTGGCAAAAAATTTGAATGAAAATAAAATGTACATATTGCCTACCTTATCTGCTTTATTTGAGGAACATGACATTGAACCAGACAAAAGGATTACGATGCTAATTTCTGTGAAAGAATGCTTGCACATGCTTGCAGAGGAAATTTCATGGTACTTTCTAAATCTATCTGACACCCCATTTGCACTTGCCAGGAGCCCATTCACAGTCAAAGTCAAAGAAGTTCCTGACACAGCACAAGAGGAGTTTATTGAACTTATGAACAGAGATGCAGTGAGAACTGATTTCTCTACAATGCCAGTTATGAAATTCTGGATCAAGTTTTCGCAGTCATATCCTGTTCTGTCTGAGACTGTCTTCTTCTTCCATTTCCAAGGACATCTCTTTGTGAAACAGGGTTTTCCAGCTTGTTGGTTATCAAGTCTAAATACAGAAGTAGACCTGTTGTGGAAGATGATCTTCATTGTGCTCTTGCAGACTGCCCTGAGAATTTCTGATCTGGTGAGAAAGAAGCTATCTCAACCTTCACACTGACGTTGGCTTTTTATGCATACTGTCTCAAAATGTAGCAATGTAGTTTACTTTTGTTATATTAAGACTGTTACCCATGCGACACCATGCTTCAGGACAAAATTTCATTTATTTGTAATTAGAAAAAAATATTGCACAATATATAATTACATACTGCTTTTATAATTAATCACTGTGCTTTAATTATGTTCAATTTGTAACAATGAAAATACATCCTGCATATCAGATTATGATTCATAACAGTAGCAAAATTATAGTTATGATGTAGCAACGAAAATAATTTCATGGTTGGGGGTCACCACAAACATGAGGAACTGTATTTAAGGGTCAAGGTATTAGGAAGGTTGAGAACAACTGAAGTAAGGAATTATATCCTATAGCTAAGAGGAGAAAGAAAACTGTGGAATTACGTGGGGAAAATCCTGGCTGATTAAGATTAGTAAGCAGCCAATAGCTTCTGAAAACATCTTAAAAGAGGCCCCAGGTCATATGTGCATAAATAAGATACAGTCCAGGGTTGGAGAATAGATAATTACATTCAGGTAACATTTGATTGTACCAGGTAACTGTTAGGTTTCTCAAGTAGGTAATACCTGCGTTCTTGGCTTCCATGCTGAAAGAATTCACTCTGAAGCCCGTTTTTTTACGCCAAAGCCCATTTTATAATCCAAGTAAGCTTTTATGAAGGACAGGACAAGTTTCAGATTTTACAGTCTCAAAAGGGTTCATAACTGGGCACGAACAACCTTGTGGAAAAGAGCACCCACAGGTGTGAAACTAAGGGGTCAGGGGGAGGGCGATCCCAGGGACCAAGGGGTTGAGGGAACAAGGAAAAAGAGGGTATGTAGGCCAGAGAACAAGGGGACCAGAGGGTGGGGGCCAGAGAGCATCCCAGAGCATACTCCCTACCTTTATTCTGACCCACCCCCTGGCTAGGGGATGGTGTGGTTGGAGGTATTGGTTGACCCCATTGGCTGGGTTGAACCCAGCTGGGTGATATCATGAGCCTAGTTTGTTCTGCCCAGGTGCACCTCCCGCCTGGCTCGGGGGCTTGAGTATGAGCCTGCTCAGTTTGGGGTCTTCATAGGTGTCTAATGGTTGCCTGGTGTCTTTCCAACCTCCTTTATAGGGACATTTGCAGACATGGGGGTTACAAACCCCCTGTCCTTAAGTCTAGCTACCTAACATAATTCCCACCAAATAACCTTCCCTGTATGGATCTGGTAAGAAGATGGGGGAAGATATTGATAGGGTTCACCTGTGAGTAATTGCGAGCAAAATGTCTTGCAGTGCCATCCTGCTACATATAAAATGTGCCCTCTAGAAAGCACGGGGTGTAAACTCGTCACCAGCAAGACCTAGGAGTAGAAGATGTCCTCTGGATCGAGCGTTTGGCTTATTCCTGCCTGACCTTTAGGTTTTGGACTGAGCTATACCCACCAGCATGTGAGACATTTCCTCAAATTTTTGTGAATTCCATGGGACACTGCACACTGCAGTGATCCACAGAAGCCAGAGACATGAGGAAATATACTCAAGGGAGAAGTGGGGATGAAATGGAGCCGACTATCATATTGTAAGAATTGGATTTTTAGGACATTTTTCAATATCCAACTTCTTGGAACTTCTTGGAACCAGGGTGGTATTAACTATTATAAAAGAGTTTATTGTCGTGGGTCTAGCCCCTACAGGAGGCTGTATTGCCCCCTTTGGAAGTCACTGAGCTAGAAAACTAGAGTAAACTCTATTCTTCTTCAGAGGAGTCTGGATGTCCTAGTGTGTTACGTGCTGTACTGCTAACATCAGGATAAGAAGTGTGGAGCCATCGGCTGTTCCACTGGAGCACGTGGGGACTGTTTAATCCCGTAAAGACACACAGCCTTAGAAACCCACAGGGGCAGGTCTACTCTGTCACTCCGAAGCAGAATTGACTTGATGGCAGTGAGGTTTTTGTCTGTTGATCGGTTTGTTTTTGTCTGCTTTATCATCTACCCATGCAACCTTTGTCTATCACCAGGTCCCTCAGAGCTCAGTCTATTTAAGTTGACTCTGTACTGACACCCCTGCTGTTTCATTGTCCCTGTGGCTTTGTTAGTCTTAGAATAGCTACTAAACTTTATAAAGACTATTATCTGTTCTTACAGTTGTCCGTGTGTTTAACCAATAAGGATTTAGCCTAAGGGGACGTCTCAGGCAAAATCTGGGGAAGTATTCATCCTCAGGGCTATGCTGATCCCTTTCCCACGTAAGGATGTTCTCACACAATGAGAATGCCCCAGAGAGATCACACCAAGTCCACCTCACCTAGTCACTCACTGTGATGTTAATGCATATGTATGACTTGGACCATAACGCATATCCATGATGAGTCTAATCAATGGTAATGCACAACTACATTAGCCCTTTACTCCTTTTCTGTAGTTAATTCACCAAAGTGGTGGCTTGGTAGCATTTAAACCAGTTTCAGTTGGATCATATCCAACTCATAATGATAGTGTAGGATAGAATGAAACTGCCCCATAAGCTATCAGTCCAAAGCTATAATCATTATGGGAGCAGCTGCATCTTCCTCCCGTAAAGCAGTTGGTGTTGAAACCACTGACCTTTTGAGTTTCCAAGCTACGGGTTAGCCACCAGGTCCCATAGTTCAGACCAAAGATCATCTGCACTGACTGGGTTACTTCAGAAATCCAAACCAACAGGTCAAACCGTGTGTTTTGTTCCACACAAGTGTTCAGGCAGAATTTGGGAGAATTGTAAAGAAGTCTATGAATCAAAGTCTTGATAAATTGGAAAATCCAAATGCTTCTGGAGCTGAAGTAGAAAGAGGTGAGTGAAAAGGCTTTGACTGGCAAAGGCCCAAATGGACTTCTTAATCTAAGAAAACAATTCAATCTTACTTATGTGGGAGGACCCAAGAGAGTCACCGAACTAGCTTATACGATCATTTCATTTCTTTAATGTGTTTTGCAAATCTGTTCTAAACTCTGCACTTCTAATTTTTTACCCTAATTTTCAAGTTTTCAGATAAATGTTACTTTTGACCCAAACATTGATTATATTTAACTTTCTGGAAATTATTTCTCCTCTGTTCATGTTTGATACACTTTGAGTTACAATATTTGGATTGTATAGGTCACTTAAAAAATTGGTTAATACATGTATTGCTATATAGGGATAGTGGAATGACTATGCTTCTGATTACTACTATGCTTCTGATTATTCAAAGTTAACTGTGTGGTACTGCTTTAAGTGACTTGATATTCAGATTTCTGGGTTAATGAAGTTAGCATGACCCACCGAGGGCATTGCTCTGAGTTTTCTTTTGAATCTTGAGTTTTGAGAAAACTCGTTTTCTCATGTCACCTTTAAGTCGGCATAACTTAATAAGTATATTTATTAGTGAAGACCAACCTTTTCCTAAGTGTAGGGCATTTGGGAGAGAATTATCAGTTTTGAGAAACAAACTCCAAAGTCAGACTAGAAATCTCTTTCAGGTAAATTGTTACTATAACCCCTAGTGTGCAGTGGGTTAAGTCTGCTAAATGAAAGACAATTGGTACAAACCCACCAGCAGCTCTGCAGGAGAAAGACAAGTGAGATAGATGTGGGAGGAAGATTTATAGCTTCTGAAATCTGTGAGTTGGAATCTACTCACAATACTTGGTTTCTTTTATTGGTTTTGGCTCTATTTCCATGGAATATTTGGAAGTTCTTTAATTTTAAGAATATTTTTGATTCCCTAGTCAAAATGTTCCCTAAATTTACAAATTGTATGTTTAATAAATGTCAACTAATTTTTATTGTTGGCTGAATATAATTTTATTTTAATAACGATCTGATCCTGAATTGTGGTAAATTCATCAAAGCAAGTGTGATTCTGTACGTATTTATTATGGTGGTCAGTTTCTTTTTTCCCAGATAGCATTTATTTTCTTGCATAAAATTGGAATAAGTTATTGAGCCTTACTTAATTTAAATTAGTTAAAAATTATAGTATCAGGCTGGCCACATTTTACTCTAATTCAATAATTCTAGGCTTCAATAATTCTCAGCTGTAATATCAGCATCATTGATAATGACCTTTGTCATAAAATAAAATGAGACATTTTCAAACTATCAGTAATTGTAAATAATAACTTAATTTTCCCCAAAGAAACTGAAATCAGACCTCCTTCAAATTACTTTAATATATGAATCAGTGTAATAATTTATGAGTCAAGACATTGGATATGAATTTCTTCTCTGGTTTTAAAATACTCATCACAATAAGCCTTGTATAACATAGACACAAACAAGGAACTCTAACACATGGTGTAAGCAGAGCAAAGTCACCGGGACATTAACATATGACTTGACATTTACTTGATGACTCAAGAAGAGCAGGGAATAATAATATTTTTTAAAAGGAATAATAATAACCTTAATTTTAAAAATAAATTAAAAAATAATCATTGAAAGAATTATTATTTAATTAGTCATAATTAAACATTTTAAACAATTAAAATGTTTATAGATATCACCATTAACGAGATTTTTGAGACACTTCCTGGACCACCTAATCTTGAAAAGAGTCATAAGAAAGAAGCTGGGATTAAGGAAACTGCTGAAGGGCATACTGAGTCAAGATTCCTGAACTATGACTGTGTTTGAAGACCTATTACTCACCAGGATGGAATGGTCTAAGATAGGTTGGTTTGTATCTAAAAGTTCTTAGTACGTCAAATATAGTATAAAATTCAAGAAAGAGACAAATGAATCTACAGAGTTAAAGGAAAGAGGAAAGGGCAGGCACAGCAAAGGAGATCATCTGGGGAGAACTCTAACCTCAAGATCACTATGAAACAAAATGCTTACCAATACTAATGTAGCTGCTCACTAGCCCTCAAACAGCCCAAAGTCAATGCAAGGCTAGTAAGAGTTCATAGAATTATAAAATTTGAGTCTAGAAAGGAAGCTACTTTATCTTGTGCAGGACCCCAGCTTTAGGACTATAGCCAATTGCAAATAGTGTATTTTCAAAAAATCCTCATAATAGCACCAATGAACAAGATGATGACAGACAGAGAAAATATTGATGTCAATGATTTCATTTTACATAAACCACTGTCAACACTCATCGAAGCAGCAGTCAGAAAAGTCAAACAAACTGTATTATGCAAATCTTCTGGAAGAGAACTGTTTAAAGTGCTCCGGATACAGATGTTACCTTGAGGTCAAAGGTGGGCTTGACCCAAACCACAGTATTTTCAACTGCCTCATATACAGGCAAAAGTTGCAATGAATAAGGAAAATCAAAGAATAATGGATGCATTTGAATTATGCACTATTTTATATAATCACAGTTTATACTACTATCTGTATCATAGACTTCCATGAGAATGAACAAATCTATTTTGGAAGAAGTACAGCCAAAATGCTCCCAAGAAGTAAGGCTGTTGTGACTCTGTCTCATGTAATTTGGGTTTGTCATCAGGAGGGACCAGTCATGGACATCCAGCTTGTTAAAGTGAAAGGTGCAGTGAAAAAGAGGGCGAACCTCAGGGCGATGGATTGACACAGGAGCTGCAACAATGGGCTCAGATAGGAGTGGCTGTGTGGATAGTACAGCATGAGGTGGTAAAATGGGTCATTAGGAGTTGCAGCTGGTAGGCAGCACCTAACCACCCCGTTTCCAAAAGAGGCCCCTACCTGTTTATATAGAAAGGAGCCCAGTGAAATGAATGATGAAAAATGTTGTTTCGTCTTAAAATGAGATTAATATTATTTTAAGGATTAGGAATATGATTGATCATATATCTACTTAAAATTTGTCAAGAAATGCATCTCATTTCTAGAAAGCTTTCCAATTTTAATATTCTACAGTTCCAAAATTTAAGGTTACAATTAATATATGATGATTTATTGGGAACAATAAGCACTACATTTTGGAAATAATGAATGCAAAAACTTTCTTACAATAATAACATAGGTCAGGATAGACTCATGAATTAGACTATCAGGTTCAAAAACCACCCCTTCCACCTTAGTATCTGTATGATATTTGGTAATTTACTCTTTTGGGGCCTGGGTTTCATCATGTATAAATTAGGGATAATAATAACATAGAAAGCGTAGATCATTTGAAGAATAAATGAGTTCAAATATGAGTTAAAATATAGCCAGCCACTGAGAAAACATTATATGAGTTTTAGTCATTATTATTATTAAATTTGTTAATAAAAGAAATGAGCTACCTTATGATTAATAACTCTCATTTGGGCCATGTTAATGAGGGTTTCTCATTGCCTGGGAGTCAATGATTCCATGACTTCTTAGAAATGAACCTGATAGAAAAGACAAATGTAAAGAAATCATCACTCCTAATAATGTCTGACTCTTCATACTTCTGTCCTATAAGATGGTGGTGGTGGTTACAATATTTGTTGTTACAATAAATAAGGCAAACGTACTGCCTTCCAGAAAACTTCAGATAATGTACAGTATTTAAATGTAACCCATCATATAAATGTCATTTCTATTTTGCAGAAGGAAGTGAGTGCTGGAGAATGCTTCTCGTTCCAGAGGCAGAAGCACCATATGGGATAATGCACAGGACACACATCTTCCTGTTTGTACTTTTTACTGCCATTTCTTTTTAATAAAATAATAACACGAATTCAATCTTCTCATCATGCAAAGAGAATGACGAAAATTAAAATTATTGGAATACCACAAGATGAATAAAAACATGTACCATATATACTCGGGCATAAGCTGAGCTTTTCAGCACATTTTTAATGCAGTTTTTGTGGTAAACTTAGGTGCCTCGGCTGATATTCAGGTCGGCTTATATTCAAGTATATACAACACTTACATACATGTAGAGTAGAACTGTTAGGATTTTTAAGGCTGTGGCCTTTCAGAACTAGATTCTCAAAACTCTGTCATCGAGTGAATTCTGACTCCTACCAACCCTACAGGACAGGGTAGAATTGCCCCTGTGGGTTTCCGAGGTGATCACTTTCGCAGGAAAGAAAGCCTTGTCTTTCTCCCACAGAACATCTAGTGATTTCAAATGACTGACCTAGAGGTTAGTAGCGCAGTGCATAAGCACTATGCTTCCAGGGCTCCAGGCTGCTGAGTCAAAGCAAACTCCTCGCAACCCCCGTGGGTTTATGAGACTGTAACTGTTTATGGGACTGCAAAGCCCAGCCTTTCTCTTGGGGAGCTGCTGGTGGTTAGAACTTCCCACCATGTGGATCACAGTCCAACAAGTAAGCACTACATCAGCAGAGCTTTTAGAAACAGATGAACAAGCCTGTCTTCTAAGATGTCTCTGAGCTGGCTAGAAGTGTCAAACTTTTAGCTTGTAATTACCATATATACGTGAGTATCAGCTGACTGGAATATCAGCGAGGTACCTAATTTTACCACAAAAAATCCTGAGAAAATTTATTGACTTGAGTATAAGCCTAGGGTGGGAAATGCAGATGCTACTGGTAAATTTCAAAATAAAAATAGATACCAGTAAAATTACATTAATTGAGGCCATCAGTAGGTTAAATGTTTTTGAATATGTATTTCAAAGAAAAACAGTAAACTAGCTCTGTAAGTGGAAAAGAGGGTCAACAAAAACAATATGGTATCAGCAATAACTTTAAAAGTATAAAAAACTTAGCTTAATCAGGCACCAAGCTAAAACACAAGAGTTAAAATCCTTCAAAAATGCATTCCTCCTCCTCATCCGTCTGTGCAAATAGAGCTTCAGCTTTAGCTGGTGTGAGGTTATCAGCATGAACATTGTCATCATCACTGAGTTCCCAGTCACCACCATCACTGGTGTCGTTCTCACACACAGCGCTGTCTTCACTGCCATCCATAGCACTACTGATGCCACATTTCTTGAAGGCGTGGTGCACCATGTCCTCTGGGATCTCTTCCCATGGATCACTAACCCACTTTGCTATCAATTCTATGTGGGGCTTCATCAGATTTCCAACTTTTGTCCGCTGAGCTCGACCAGATGACATCCATTCATGCCACATCTTTCGCACATGGTCCTTGAAAGGTTCATTTAAAGACACACCTAGGGGCGGCCATACAGACGTAAGCCTACCTGCAATAACGGCCAAAGTCACTTGAGAAGACTTTGCCAATTTTTTTTATGTCATCAGATGTGTGGGTTCTGAACATATCCCCAACTAGCAATGATGGTTTTTTTTTCTTTCAGGCTGCTCCTGGTCGTCCATTCTAAGTTTCTTCCAGCCACTTTTTTGTTCCATCTTCATCCATCCAACCTTTAATATGTGTGCGCTCTGTAATTTGTGGTGGGAATTTGACCTTTTTAGACAAGGTCTTTCTTTAAAAAATCATGACAGGCCGCAGCTTCCCGTAGTTCCATCAGCCAAACACGACAGAATGACTATGAAATGGGTTTTTTCATTTCCTGTGACTCTGAGTAAAATAGTTGTTCTGTCTCCCAAACTTGCCACAGTTCTGTTACTTGGAAGATCAAAGGTCATAGGTGTTTCATCCATATTCCCAATATCTCCAAGGTCATAGTTATGGGTCCTTCTTTGTTTTATGATGAATGAATGTAATGACATCACTTTTTCATCAAGGTCTTTTGGCAACTTCTGTGAAGTCTTTGTTCTTTGCCGCAAACATAAGTCAAACCTATTCATGAAGCAAGTACACCACCCTGCTGACGCAACAAGATTTTCAATGCCTGGTGCTTTTAATTTGTCGCCCTTAACCATTTTGAAGGGCACATAAGCGAATTCCCATGCGTATTACACAGTGACCATCTTGACCACTCTCCATAACCCATTTATGCAATTCGGCCTCTAGAGCCTCATATGAAGTTGTTAAACCAAGTTGAGTCTTTTTTGCCTTTGGAATCTCTTCCAAGTCAGCTTTCATTTTCTGCCACTTGTTCACTTGTTTTTTTGTCAACACAAAATTCCCTACTTGCAATACTGTTATTTCTTTCTTCTGCTCGTGACACAAACTTAAGTTTGAAACCAGCTTTGTGTAACCTGCATTTTGTTGCTGTCCAGGATTATAAGTATCAGGATCCATTTCCAACATGATTTAAAAAAAAAAAGACTTTGAAAAAGAATGCCGTACCATAGCAATTGAATTCTCAAAATATACTGTAAACCCTACTCCAAAAATAAGCCCTAGTTATAGTTCTTAAAAGAGGTCAACTTACGGTGGTGTCCAGGCAACTATACATATAAACAAGTAAAATCAATTGGCAATAGAATGCAGCAAGACAGACAGACTTCACCACGGAAAACAGACACCCCAAATGAATCGCACTCAAAAGACACCACGAGACCAAAAAACATGCTGGATCCCCAAGGGAGCAGACAGTAATTCAGGGTTTGGAGAGTCTGGTGTGATAATATTCCGGAATGTGATGACATGACCATGTTTGCATAGAGCAGCCTGCGTTAGGACTCATACTATACATTCTGTGTTACTGCATGTGCTGCTTTACTACATATGCTGCATTACCGCATGTACACAACGCAGCTTGTATAGTTTGAGGCCTAACGCGGGCTGATGATATTCCAGAATGTGATGACATGACTGTTTGCATAGAGCAGCCTGTGTTAGGGTTCATAATATACACGCTATGTTGTGCAGGCACTGTGTTACTGCATGCGCTGCGTTACTGCATACGCTGCATTACCGCATATGTATGGGAAGTGCTAACGCAACACATGCAGTAACACAGTGCGTACACAACATATATATTATGTATATTATGTATATTATGTATAACATGTATATTATGAGCCTTAACACAGGCTGCTCTATGGAAGCATAACCAACACTGGGTCCAGATAGGGGTTAATAAGAAAATAAAAAATAAAAGATAGCAGACTAAGTACTGTAAATAAACGTACTGTTTATCCAAGACCAGAGATATACGGGTACTTGTATTCAGCAATGATTGGGCAGAGCAAGGGGGTGTGACCAAGCACGGGTAAGAGTGTAAAGGCTCTGTCATTGGTCACAGCCCTGGAGAGGAGTGGGAGAAGAGTGGCACATCTGACATTCATCTGACAAGGATGCGTGCGTCCCAGGGACCAGCACTCAGAAGCGGTCAGGTTATTGCCCAGTCCGGCCCAGACAACACAGAGGCTGTCTCCGTGCAGGAGAAAAGAAGAGCGGTGATATCAGCAGTCATTGGACCACCCACAGAGGCTGCAGGCGCCCGCAGATGAGGGGAGAGACCGGAGAACCCCCGCACTGCACCGGAGAACAGTTAAGTGGGACCCTCACTCGAGTATAAGCCGAGGGGGGTTTTTACAGCATAAAAGACTGTGCTGACAAACTCGGCTTATACACAAGTATATACGGTAAGTGCTTAAATATTTGCATCACACATTCAACAGGTATATAAAAATAATGCCTAACCTGAAAATTACCTGATACCACTTGTATCAATACTCATAAAAATTGTCACTGTTTTACTATGCATTAAAATGAATTATGTTATTTAATTCCTAAATCTTTAAAGTATTTATTATTCCCATTTTATGGATGCAATACTGATATTTAGAGAAAAATATAGTCCTAAAATGAGTCTCAGAGAATGTATCTAGGTTTGCTGATTCAGGATCAACTTCATAGTAGTGAGGATTTTTGTAGGAGCAGAGTGTCAAGTCCCCCTCCCCCCAACCCCGTGGAACTTCTGGGCGGGTTTGACCCACTGACTGTTTGGTTAAGTGCTGACACTTGCTTGTTGTTCAACTATTCATCCACAGCTCAATGGTGAAGGCACGAGACCTAGATTAAAATCTTGGACTTTGTGGTTGTAAGAATGAACTAATTGTCTAGCATCTTTACACCTTCGTTTCTCTCTCTGTAAAATGAAGAGATCAACAGGTTTGCCTGGCGAGAAAAATGAGCGACTCTATCTGTAGTTGATTTTCTATGACGCTTCTGTCCAGAGTCTTTGTAAGTCCCACCTGCAAGCAAAGAAGGTGTGGAGGACTCTAACTTGGGAATTATGCGGTTCTGGTGGATAAATAAGTGAACGATTTCAGAAGGCAGAACAGGAATCCCAGAACCATCAAGAAAGAAGAGCCACCAGCAGAGCACACGTGCAAGTCCTGCCTTCCATGGCAGAGGCACCAGAAGCCATAGCACCGAGACCATGAGACAGAGTAAGAAGGGAGGAGCAGTGCTGAGACTATGAGGCAGGGCTGCTGGCTTCCTGGCCTGCAGAATGGGAAATGCTGATTGCCTTTAATCAGAAGGCCAGCTTGCAGAGAAGGGTACCCTTTGGGCGTTTACCAAAACCAAAGGAGCTTTATAACAGAGGCCAAGCGATACCATCACTGAGAAGCTGAGGACCAGAAAGAGATGTGACTGCTGGCATGGCTGAGAAGAGATAATACAGTGGACAAATGGACTGGATCCTTAATCTTTTTTCTGATCCTGACTTGTGGTAAACTTGTGGTAAACTGTTAACTTACCTAACAGACACCCATAATTCTGAGTATTTTCTGTAAGGTCTATGTGGCTATTGAAATGAATTATCAAACTCAGCAGAGAACTAGAATGCTATGAAAATGATGGTTGATTTTAGACTAGGGCAAAGAAGAATGGAGGGTTGGAGGAAGGGCTCACATTTGCCTCAAAGGAATCGTCCTTGAGCTGGTGTGGAGTTAGACTCTAAAGTCAGAGGACAGCGTACAGCCCTCACACCATTTCCTCACAATGTAACGTGCTTAGAAGAGTGCCCGGAATATCATAAATCTGTAAATATTAATGGATTTTATTAAAGCATACCGTGTATTAGAAGAAGGACATCCAAAATGCTCCTTAGATGGGAGAATTTAAAGGCTACCTTATGAATTTTGGACACGTTATCAAAAGGGACCAAGGTCCAGAGAAGGACATTGTGTTTAGTAAGGTCAGTGGGAAGGAGGAAGGGGCTCAGCAAGATGGCTTGTCACAATGGTTGTAACAATAGGCGCCAACACAGGAATTAGGGTGAGAATTGCACAGGACCACGCAGTATCACTTTCGGTGAATCACTCACTGCTGTGAATAAGAACCAACTAGGCGGCACCTAACAGCAACATGCTATGATTGTAGTTTCAATTTTATGATTGTAGTTTCAATGTCGTTCACTTTAGATGCAATTTATCGTAGTGATTAGAGCTGCCTGGGTTTTAATGACACTCTGTCATTCTAGGTAAATTACGGTGGCAAAGTATTTAACCTCTCCATGTATCTGTTTCTTCTATAAATAAGGGTAACACTGTTATCTACCTACAACGTTTGTTATACAAGTTAAAACAATTAATATATTTAAAATACTTTGACTAGTATTTGGTCCAAAATAAATATTATAATATTCTATCTTTATTGCTGTTATTGTTCCAGTAACTATTTATCCAAACTGTTTTTCGTCACTTTAATGATGCTCTGCCCACCCTCCCCACTCTTCTCCCACTCTGAGATCAAAGAATCAGCAGCGTTTTCTGAAGTGCAAATGGGCTAGTCCAGTCTAGAGCCTGCTTCACTATTAGAACTCTCAGGTCCTCCTAGGGCCAGGATCAGCACAGCCATTCTTATGAACTGATCATTTCAGAGTATTGCTGCCATAATAAACTTATTTGCTTAGATCAACACACATCTATTATCTTGCAGCTCTGGAGGTCAGAAGTTTCATATAAGTCTCATTAGACATAAATCAAGTAGGCAAGACCTCCCCAGTTCATGATCATTCTCAACAAATTTTCTCTGTGGCATCAGGATTATAGTTTTTAAAAATGCAGTTAATGATCATTTTTCTCATGACCAAAATGTCCACCAGAATGTGTGGATTGATAGAGACGCCTTCCTGCTGTCTCCTAATACATAGATCTGGAACAATCAATTCTTTCAAATTGTGATTTGTTGCCAAAGAACCCTGTTCATTTCCATAGATAGGTGGTTCAATTCAAATATTCCAGTAAGTCTTCATGGCTAGAGTTCTTGGTACAAGCCATCCTTATCTAACTCGACAAGTTCTAAAAACAGTCCTTTCTGTAGATTGTATTAACTGTTGCAACTGAATTAATGTGCCCACGGGGTGTTGGCTTCTCGAGGTGAAGAATAAACTCAGAGACCGCAAAGTGGCAAGCAGAAAGCAACACTTATTTGGGAAGGAAAGAAAAGAACCCGACACAGCAGATGGGGGACTCAGGTGAGCTGCGGCTGAATAAACTGTGTCTCAGAGTTTTTATCAGGTGGAGGGTACTTGGTCTGTCTGTATCTTTAGGTTATGAATGGACCAATCCTGGGTCTGGTCCTCTTTCTCAGGTCCAATCATTAACCTGGTCCCGCTCTTCCCAAGTCTGGCTCTTGCCTAGGCATAGGCAGGGAAGTAAGCATGCAATGGTTAGCAAAAAGAGTCTTGGGTTTGCTGACTTTGGCATTTAAAATCAGCCTAGGGATCTGATTCTAAAAATTTAAATTGTCCTAGGCTGTTGAAATCACCCTTCCGGACATCCAGCCTTTCTTTCCCAACGCTTTCCGCCCCTGAGCCATTTTTCCTCACTCTGCCTGCAGGCACTCTATCACCTATCTCTCAAACCCAATTTCCTTAAAAATCATATTTTAAAACCTCAGGCATAAAGTTGCCTAAATTGAATTCTTTCACATAATATTTAGAAACCTGATGTATAAGGGAAACTTTTTCAGTGTGTTTCATATGCTAGACTTTATTATAGGAAAAAAGCTTAGTGTTTCAATGTGATGCTAATTCTTTCAATCATTTTTAATTTGCCTTATATACTGAAATTTTAATTATAATATTGCTCTTTCCTATTAAACTGAATGACCTAATATGCCATTTTCCTTTTGATGTCTAGTTAATAGCCTAGCTGGACAAACAAAAGAAAGATTTGGTTTACAGCATGTCAAAAGTAAAATAGATAGGCTACCACAGGCCATAGGAGAGACATCTGCTCTATTGCAATACTCTCCTGAAATTCAATCAAGCTCTGTGGGCATCAGTGAAATGTCTTAATAAATATTATGTTTTACCTCTGTAGTTTCTAATATCCCTTGCAGTGGCAACATAGAATTCAAACAAAATTCATGATTAAAGGATTTATTAAGGAAGTTAACAAGTTGTAATGCCAGTGAGAAATGCTCAGGGTTGTTTATCAGGATATGTTGCAAAGTTCTGACAAGTCTGCTAATAAAAGCCCAAGGGGCATACCACTCTGCTGTAAGCATCAACCCTGAGGAATACAGCTTCAGGTCTAAAACTCAGCAAACCCAAGTCTTGAGTTACGTGCCCAAAGGCATTCAAATGCTCCACTTCCCTGGATCGGCAAAGCCCAGATTCCCCAATTATGTGCCCAGAGGCACCCCAAGCCTCAAGCCAGTCTCTTGTGCAAAAGCACTGTTTTACTTGATCCACAAGTTGGGAAGTCTATTACTCTGTCCCTTGCTCTGGCTCATGGTTCTGCTGATGATCTTCTGATGTGGCAACTGTCAACTGGATCCAGGAGATTTACAGGGATCTCCTGTCCAGTGAATGTCCTCCACTCTTGGCTCTTGCTGGTAATAAGATCTCTACTACGGTTTCTCAGAGGGCTCATCTTGTATACAGCAGGATAAACTCCAGGGAATCCTGTTTGCAGTGCCTCACAGGTGAATACTATCAGTCTCTTCCCCTACTTTCTTACCAGGCCCATGCAAGGAAGAAAGGTTATTTGGTGGGAGTTAGAGACGCTGACTAGAAGAGCCACATTAAGTAATTCACTGCCTCTGTGATCAGTTTTTACATTTTTATTATTTATCTAAACAAGTGATATTAAATAAAAGTATTATATGTAAACAATATGGTATTGTATCTCTCATTGAATAGGTGCTTGAAGAATATCTGATTTTTGAAATAAAATAACATTTCACCAAATTATTTTAAAATCATTCCTTATAATTTCAATAGCAAATATTTTTTGAAAAAGATCAAAGCTTTGTAGAACAACTGACAATCTAGTTCAATGCTTATTGTATTTCATTAGCATGTCATAAAAGACAAACATAAAGCCACACTATGATAAAATCCATATAAAATTTAGATTTCCAGCTGGTTGTATATACATAAGTGACTCTTTTATTCTTTAAAAGTATTACTACTTTGGGAAGAAATAACTATGAGGTAAGAACTCAAATGTTTAATTTATAATACTACAGCTTCCCTTAATTCATGAAGAGCACCTTTGTATTGATCTTAGAGGGCCAACTGAACTAATCCCAGGATGCATATCTTAAACATTTGTAGTTATTAATTTCAGATTTGTGTTTTAAGGCATGTATTACATAAGGTACAAACAGGAAAAACCTAAACCTCTCTCAGTATTTAAAACAGTGAGAACTTAAACTGGGGTGTGTTGACACGGGTAATGGATTAAACAGTTGAGAAATCAAATAGGTTATACAGAGGAAACCTGGTGGTTAGCAACAGAAGGAGGCTACAACCAGCCGTAGGTTGGTAGGTCAGAGAAAGGTTCTGGAGTTATCAGGGAAAGGGCCTGTCTTGTGTGAACTAGAGCCACATGGATGGACCCCATGGCTGGAGATATCAACCCAGGCTTGGGAAGAGGGAAATCATTACATTGGGGTCTCCTTTCTTCTACCCTTCAATCATTTGACAAGGTTGAACTTGAGCAGATTGAGAAGTTATGTCAATCAAAATTCTGTGAGTGAAAGAAGCCAGACCAAAAAGGATGTATATTTTATAATTTTGAAGATAAAATTTTTTAAAATGCAAACTGAACTTTAACAACAGAAAACAGAATGGAGAGAGAGGGTTGAGAAGAACAAGGGAGGAATCATAAATGGGTATAAGGAAAATTAGAGACATATTAGAAATATGTATTATCTTGATTGTGATAATAATTTCACTGGTATGTATATATTTTTGTTATGTGCCTCGATTCAGTGCCAACTCACAGGGACCATAAGGACAACAGGACCAAACACTGCCCGGTCCTGTGCCATCCTAACAATTATTCTTCTGTTTGAGCCCTTCGTTGCAGCCACTGTGTCAATCCACCTTGTCAGAAGCCTTCTTCTTTGGCACTGTTCCTCTGCTTTACCCGACACGGTGTCCTTTTCCCGGGATAGGTCTCTCCTGCTAACATGTCCAAAGTCTGTGAGATGAGTTCTCCCCGTCCACGCATCCAAGGAATATTTCAGCTGTACTTCTTCAAAGATCAATTTATCTTCTGTCAGTCCAAAGTACTGCCAATATTCTATTTGAGCACCATAATTCAGATGCATGGATTCTTCTTCAGTCTTCCTTATTAAATATCCAACATTCAAATGGTGATTGAAAATACCACGGTCAAGCACATCTTACTTAACAAAGTAACATTCTTGCTTTTCAACACTTTAAAGATCTTGTGCAGTGGACTTACTCCATGCAATGCACCCTTTGACTTCCTTACTGCTGGTGCTATCAGAATTGATTGTGGATCCAAGCAAGATGAAATACTTGATAACTTCCTTATTGGTTTTCTCTACATTATCATTCATACAGAAGGTTGAAATGTTTTATCTTCCACACCAAATGCTTCAAGTACTCCTCCCTTTTATCAAGTAATGTTGAGTCATCTGTATATTTCAGATTCTTAATAAACATTACATCAATCTTGATACTCCAATTTTCTTCATATAATCCAGTTTCTCTGATTCTTTAGTCAACATACAAATTGACTAACTATGGTGAGAAGAAATAATTCTATGCACAACTTCCGTGATTTTAAACCACACAGTGTTCCCCTTTTCTTGTCTTTTTCTATGTACATATATTTATTTATTTATTATCATTTTATTAGGGGCTCCTACTACTCTTATCACAATCCATACATATATCAAATGTGTGAAGCACATTTGTACATTCAT
>NW_022111321.1:176834-187070 GCF_000313985.2 Echinops telfairi | reverse complement strand
GGGGTTGTTATGATATAAATGAAGCAAAAATGAGCAATTGTAAGACAAAAGGAAATGATAAAAATTAAGATCTTAGACCTGAAATGTGAAATATTTTTCATCAAATTCTTATGTTTAAGAAAATATCAAACCAATATCAAAATATCAAACTAATCTAAATTTTTGCCTTAGATAATAACCAATGTCCCAGCTTATTCCAGAATTTAAGTACAGTTTTAACAAAGGTGATACAAGTTCTCTCTTAGTCACTTAAATCAATCCTAAATGTTAATGACAAAGTTCAGAATGCTTATCTAAGGGAATCATGAGCTTGGGAATCAGTTGTTGCAGGGACGTATTGCACAACTTGAAGCAGATTTGGTTTTACCAAAAAAAAAAAATATAATGAGCAACTTAAAAACCATCTGGGAAAAAGGGAATGACTTCAACATTCACCTTCAGGAAGAAGTGAAGGATTTGCAGTGTACCATTCTAGTTCTTCAGGACAAAAAAAAGGAGATGGGCCGCTGTTAGGTCAGGAACAAGAGAAGCAGTATCAAGCCTCTGTCTCCAATACCAGCAGAACTGCCGTGGTCTGTCTAACAGTAATGGCAGCTCCTGCCATCAAATATCTTGGTTTGGATTTCACAGGGAGGGGAACACAACTAACAAGGATTTTCCTCTTCCAGGAAATGGGAATAAGGTCTGCAGCAGCTCTAAAGACTGATTGGTGGAGGAGATGGCAGCTGTGTAAACCAACTCATTGTCAGATAGCCAAGCGTAGACTCTCCTGTGGGCAGTAGAAAGTCTCGCACACACACTACTCAAATGCTATAAAGGCCAATCCTGACCTTCACGGGGAAGAAAGCAGTGTGTAGGAAAAGTAGCCAAGCTGCAGGTTTCCACCAGGTTCAGAATGACTTACCATCCAAAGCATAGGATTCCATTTTGCAAGGTCCCCCACCCCCAGCAAAAGTTTACACATTGTCTTCAATTTGAAAAAAGATACTCTCGAGATAATTAATACAAACTTTGTCACAATTTGCCCTTTTGTGGATGTGCTTGTGGGGTTTTCTTTTCTTTGCATCAATACCTCGTCATTTTGCAAATTGTAGGTCAATTACTTTGAATGTTACTCAAAAGATCTTTTGTATAGGGTTAAGATATTTTTATATGAGTTAATGTGAAGCTATAAATGAAAATCTACCTTAAAGTATAGACAGTGATGTCTGTATAAATCTGCATATATCTAAACTCATGATGTTACTATATAGCAGTTACAGACTCATGATAGTTGATTACTACCCAGCTCAGTAGTTTTGTGGGTTGAACAGTATGATAAATATTGGAATCAGAATCTCTACTACATGTGAATGGTAATGTTTTTAGAAATAGGGGTTTGAAGATAAAGTCAATATGACTGGTGTCTTTATAAAAAGAGGAGGCATATCCAGAGAAGAAGGGAAATAGCCATCTGATGAAGGATACAGAAATTGGACTTACACAGATACAAGCTAAGGAACTACTGAGGATAGAAGAACAGATAGAGACAAGGAAATGTTTTTATTGAGAACCTTCAGAGACAGTATGGCCCTGCTCATACTCTGAATTTAAAATTCTAGCTTTCAGATCAGGAAGAGAATAAATTGTTATTTTAGACCATAGGAGGGGTAATACCCCCCAAACAGAATTTTCCCCCAAAGCTAAGTATTTAAATTGTTTTACAAAACAACCTTATATGCTTCAAAGTACTCTCCACTACATTGAATGCATGTGTTAAATCTCTGATTCCATTCTTGGAAACATTTTTTAAACTCATCTGTTTGGAGTGCTGACAGCACCTCCCTTGTTTTTTTTCTTCATCTCTTCTATGCTATCAAACTGCTGTCCTTCCATGTTCCTCTGCAATCGTAGAAACAAAAAGAAGTCACACAGAGCAAGGTCAGGTGAGTCACATATGTGAGGCAAGAGAGGCATTCTGGGTTCTTTGCCAAAAACTTTTACACAGAGATGACTGCATGAGCAGCTGTGTCATGGTGTCAAAACCAGTCCCCAGTCTGCCACAAATCAACCTTTTATTGTTACACAGTTACAGAATCTTTGCAGAACCTCTAAATAGAAAGCTTGATTAACAGTTTGACACGTGGAACGAACTCCAAATGCAGTAAGAGTTGACATTTTCATCCATTCAGGAAGTTGACGGGATGTCTAGAACACGGTTGTCATCGGTCAACATTTCACCTTTTTTGAAATGAGAAAACCACTTGTACACATGAGTTTTTCCCTAAGCATTGTCCTTGTACGTTGTGTTCAACATCACAACAGTTTCTGCGGCATTTTTCCTGAGCAGGAAACAAAATTTCACAGCTGCACACCATTGTTTTAAATCAGCCATCCCAAAAAAACGATGTTCAAGCAAAACTGCTTTCACAAAAATTTCGCTGTGACCAGAGAAAAAAACCTTCCCAGGTGGTGCCACTGGCTGCACTAACCCAGAGCAAGTTGCTCCATGCTCACCTAGCAGGGAAAGTGCATACTATGAAAGCTCTGCTCTGCCCAGAGAAATTCTGCATTTGGGCAGGGGAGGGGGGGGGGCTTCCCCCTCATATAATTTGGGATAATTTGTTATGGAAGACATTGTACTGTTTTTTTGTACTTCGGCATTGAAGCATTGAAGCCTAATACAGTCATTAAATCTACAAAAGGATGGGGTTGTTTGTTTCCAAAAGATGGTAGCAGCAAAGATCATAGTCTAATCCCCAGAGCCTTCTTAAATGTAAGAAGAAAATAAGAAGCCAGAAAAATGTATAGATAAATAGAAAATGTGAGGAAGACACAGATTTTAGACAGAGAGGTCATTAAATGAAGTCATTACATTGACATTCATCATTATACTCCCTATGCTTTGCATTTGGTAAGCACTTAGCTGATATTTTTTTGAAAAGGTCATTGGAGCTCACAATTAGAATAGGCTGCATTGTAAATTATTCATAGAATGAAAATTAAGCTACCAAAACCTCTAATTTGTCATAACTTCAAATTTTACTAAAATACTAACAGTTTTCAAACTATCAACAATTCCAATTTGAAGCCCTGTGGATTTCAGATGAGATTCTCACATGAAGGCATAAAAGTCTCACCCAAACCTATTTTTCAGTTCCTTGTGAAACTCCAAGCCGAAGTACAAAAAAACAGTACAAAAAGTTGAAATGAATAAAGCTTTAAATATAAATATAACAGCTTCAGCTAAAATTTTCCATTTAAGAATAACACTTAGGGAATAAATGACCTAAAGTACAAATTCTGGGGAATTGTGACTTGCTCAAAGTTTTAATTTAACCAATATTGCTTTTGTATTTCATTCCTTTATTCTAGAAAGTATGAAACAATCCTTGCATCACTTTGAGGTTTTAAATTATTTATTTATTTTTATTTTAATAAATAATTTTATTTGGGGCTCTTGCAGCTCTTATAATAATCCATACATCCATTTTATCAAGCACATTTGTACATATGTTGCCATCATCCTTTCTAAAACATTTTCTTTCCACTTGAGTCCTTGGTATCAGCTCCTCTTTTTCTCCCTCCCTCCCCCCAGAACACTTAATAATTTATAAATTATTTTTATTTTCATATTTTATACCATCTTTCTCCCCTCACCCATGATTTTGTTGTTTGTCACCCTGGGGTGGTGGTGGTTGTTGTATGTACATATGTAAATAGATTAATATATAGCAATAGGGATATAGATCTATGTACATATATTTATAGGTTAAGAATAAGCATTTGGTCTCTACTTAAATACTCCTTCCATGCAAGAATAATTTGTTGTGGGTACATAAGCAAATGTGGTAAAGAAAGCAGATGGTGCCTGGCTATCAAAATATATATCATCTGGGATCTGAAAGGCTTAAAGTTAAACAAGTAGCCATCTAGCAGGGAAGCAACAAAGCCCACATGGAAGAAGCACACCAACCCGTGTGATCATGAGGTGTCGATGGGATCAGATATCAGGCATCAGAAGACCCAAAACAAACAACCACATTTCGATGCAAACAAGGGGTTCAGAATGGAGACCCAAAGCCCATCTTAGAGGTGTGGGCATCCCCTCACAGATGGTCACAACAGTGTAGCACTGGTGAAACACACAGCATTCCTCTAGTTCTTTAATGCTCCCTCCCCTCCCCTATCATAACCCCAATTCTATCCTACAGATCTAATGAGCCCAGAGCATGTACACCAGGTCGTATAAGATCTCTCGACACACAGCATCCAGGACAGATAACCCCCAATAATGAGAGGAGCGATAGCATGAGGGTAGGGGGAAGGGGAGGAGAAGGGGGAGAAAGGGGAAACAATTGCAATGATGGACCCACTTGAGGCTTTGTTTCACCTATGGACATAATTCATTTACAGGCTCAGTCTTACATAAACTTTGTATCAGTAGTTCTCAGTGGTGTAAATTATTTTCCCTCGGAACATGCTGCAATGTCTAGAGCAGTGCTTCTCAACCTTCCTAATGCCGCGACCCTTTAATATAGTTCCTCATGTTCTGGTGACCCCGTATGTGGGCGAATCTGCATGTGGGCGGCACTGGAGACGGACAGAGGAGCGGTGTCTCAGTTCCTAAGACCATCGGAAATATGGTCTTAGGCGACCAGTGTGAAAGGGTCGTTCGGCGCCCCCCCCAAAGGGGTCGTGACCCCCAGGTTGAGAACTGCTGGTCTAGAAAAAATGTTTGTTCATACTTGCTTGAAAGGGTGGTGTAGGAAGAAAGTGCTACTGGGAAATTGTGATCTGAAGTCAGATATGTTGTTAAACATCCTACATTTCACAGATGATTCACTCAAGAATAAGAAATTATCTGACTTAAATGTCGCTAGTCTGAGTTTGAAAAGCTCTGTGTAATGACACTTATGGCTCCAGAGGCAATCATAAACCAAACTTGGATCAAAAATCTCTTTCACACAGCATTTTCAGCTGGGTTGTGGCACTGATAAGCGGCAAATCAACGGCTCTAGTGCCAGGTTGGAGGGTAAAATGGGGGATCACTACATTACATAATGACCAAATTATATCATTACATAACTGTTCATCTACACCATTACATAACTGCCAAGCCACAGAGAAGCATGTCTTAGCCAATTCAAGGTGTCTCATATTAGCCATCATAATCCACCCCTTATCAACATGGCATCAGTACATATCCCTTGTTTGTTAAAATCCACTCTGATGAGATCCCCCCGCTGTAGCATTCACATGAGAAACAAATATCTTCCTTTCTTTGGTCCATTCATATAGGCATATCTACATATATCTTTCCTGTATCTTATCACTAATTTCCCGATTTTGTTCTTTCAAGTCCTTGAATATCCAGCCAAAACACTGACCACAGCTCATAAATCAGTTTCCATATTCACATCTGGGTGTTTCTTCTTCCAAGCAAAGTGAAACATCAAATGCCCTGCTCTGTCTTCTGCTACGTAGTTGAAGGATGTGCTTTCTCGGAGACACCAGCGACCTGCTGCAGTGCTGCCACCACCAACTTTGGAGTGATGGCTGCATGTCGTGTGGAAGCATCTGTAAGTCATGCGCACGCCTTATCTTCTCTAGTCCAGTAGTCATAGACAACACCTCATTGTACTAGACGCCACTGGGAGAGGAAAAGCCATGTAACATGGGTGGAAGCTATAGGTATTTGAGCCACTTCCTCATGGAACTTAGTTGTACCTTTTAGTCCTGCCAGTCTAGTCTCATGTATGCTTAATGATGGTGTCCTGCTGTGCACATTCGACTTTATGACCCTTTGGATTAGACAACAGATAGCTTTTGAAGCGCAGCTCACGCTGAAGGATGACTGGGTGGCCACAGTTAGGCATCCAGCCCTGATGGCCTAATACCAAGCCAAAAATTGTTTCTGCCGAGGATAGGAGTGCTCTGTTCTAAAATTCTAAGGAAATATACTGTGATTTACCAAATACGGCCTGAAAAAAAACCCCAAACTCCCTCCCTGTCTACCACTGACACGAAAAGCACCATTGGATCAGACGTATCATATGGTCCATGCGGCAGAGCGACTTGCATGGCAGCCTGAAGCTATTGTAGAGCCTTCTCTTGTCTGGGCCTTACTCAAAGTGGCAGCATTTTAAGCCACTCATAAGTATCCCTGGTAGTACATCCAAATGAGGGATACATTGTCTCACAAATCTAGAGGTCCCCAGGCACTGTACCTCCCTTTTAGTTGTGTCAGAGCCCTGAAATGATGTGACTTACCCTTCATTTTAGAAGGAATTTCTCAATATGCTTCCCACCACTGGACTGTTAGAAAATTCACTGTTGTGGAAGGCCCCTGAATTTTTGTCAGGTTAATTCCCTATCTCCACTATACCAATGTCTTACAATTAAGTCCAAAGTCATTGTTTCTTCTTCCTTAATAAATACAACCAGCATAGTGCCATCAGTGTAACGGACCAGTGTGGTGTCTCGTATGCCTAGTGAAAGGGAAAGGCAATCAAGAACAATGCACTTTAATTGTGACATAGAGCTGGAGATTTGACCTACCTCAGAGACAGAACAGTCAAGATTTATTTTGGGAAAGAGTGTGTTAATTCTCCATAAGAAATGAGCCATTGAAGGTTAGGTACAAGAAAGGAGAAAACTCGGATTGTCCACACTTAAACAATTTGCCTAAGGTTATTTATTAGGGCTCCAAATCTGTCTTGTGCCACCATGAATATTTAAATGCATATTATAAAATGTAACACACTATACATACTTTACTGAAGAATCTTAGGTACAATTCTCTGCACTTTTATTTCTGCTTGGAGGCCCTGAGCTATGGCCAAGTCCCATCTAATTCAATGTTTTTATGATTTTTTAGGATTTAAGGTGATCAATTCATTGCTGCATATATATTTATCTCTAGTACAATAAAAATAATGATTCCTGTAATTGTTTCTTGTTCTACTAATCATATTAAAATAATCAAACTTAATTTATCTTTTAAAAATAGAATGGCATTAAAAACGTTCAATAGTACTTCCTTTCCTTATGAGACACCATAACTCATGAGGGAAATGGACTTCAGAAACACTTACAAGAGAATACTACAGCAATATAAATCGTATCCATGTCCTCCTAGGAAAGCAGTTATGTTTAAAACTCTTACAAATCATGGTTTATAGCAGTTGTTTTAGAATGAGAGATGAGTATATTATTGTACATATATTTTTATGGCTTCATAAAGCTAACCATTGCTTGAACATATAAAAGGGTCGTTATGTCAACTCAATGACTTTTTTCCCTCGAGTAGTTTTTAAATATCCTAGCTTAGCTAACATTAGCTTATCCTTGTCCTGAATTTAGAGAGGTATTTCATAGGACTTGATTGATAACAGTAAAGATAAAAATAAAACACCATCTCCTTTTTATAACAGACACTATCATTTGTGCTTCAGATAATTTTAACACTTACAACATCATCATTGCTGACCTGAGGAAATGTTCAAGTAGAACTAAGAGTGTATTAGCTAATGAAGCTAAGCGATATGCTTTCTACTGATTTTAACTGATTTCTACACCTAAAATAATCTATAACCCACTTAAAATATAAAGTATACCAAGTAGGTAGCTAAATGATCATTATCTAGCAAAGTCTTTACAAAGACTCATTCCAAAGTATTTGGCAGATTTACTTAGTGATTCTGAGACTTACCCTAATTCCATTTAGCTTAGTATATGTTTAATAAAGTATCTACCATTGCTGAGCATGCAGTACATATTTGAATTGTAGCAAGGACAAAAAAAGGAATATATTTTAATTTATTTCCTCAAAGAATTTCCAATACTGACAGGAAGGGATATATATATGTGTGTGTGTATATACACACACACACACACATATGTATATGTGTATATATATATAATATATATATATATACATATATATCAAGTTCACTGTCATCGAGTCAATGCTGACTCATAGCAACACTATAGGGTAGGGTAGAGATGCCCCAGTGAGTTTCTGAGACTGTAACTCTTTATAGTAGTAGAAAGCTCTGTCTTTCTCCCACATAATAGCTAGTTCAAATTCAGGCCAAAGGGGATATATAGACTACTCTGGATAAGTAAAAGAGAAAATAAAGAGGCAAGACAATGGAGGACCCACTCATTTGAATAAATTGCCTTGTTCAAGTGAAAACCTCTAGTTGTGAAATCAATTCCAACTCACAATGACCTTGTGAGACAGAGTAGACACATTATGAGGTTTCCGAGGTAGAAATCTTCAGGAAAACAGACTCTGCCACATCTCTTTCCTGCTGTATTTGAACTTAGCAGATCAGTGCTCAACCACTGTACCACCAAGGCTCCGATTTTTTCAGCTAGAAAGAAATAACAGAAGGACCACAATAGAGGTAACATAGCAATGTCAGAGCAAACATGTTGAGTCAGTCAGTTCCTTCCTCAATTCCCTTAACTCGAACTTTTCCTCTTTAAAGAAGGCTCATAAATGGATGAGGACTTCCTATTCTGCCTGGTGACCAGCTAGATGTATATTGAAGGGACATTCAAAACAACATTCTTTTAAATTTCATTTTCCCATGAAATTTTGAAGCTCTCTCATCACAGTAAGACCAGCTTCTTGAGTCAGGCTGATATCGATTCATCTCCACACCCGCAACTCACTAGTTATGTGACCTTGGAAATATTTCTAAGATTAATTTGTATACGATACGTGACTAACATAGACACCTCAAAGGGCAAGTGAGAAAATGAATTTCAAACTTCATAGATAACTAAGTACACAGTAGTCACTTTCAAAATGTGAGTGGCCATGCAGTCTCACTCCAAAAGTTCAGATGAATTTCAGTTTCTTCATAGACTTCTCTCTAGACTTCACTCCTATGCCTTTCCCATTTGAATTTATATTGCTTCAGGCAGAACCTTGAAGGTTAGTAGAAGGAAGATGCTGACAATCTACTGAGATTGGGTGTATGCCACTCCATTTTCTGATTGTGTATGATTAGCAAACTAAACAATTGGAGAGAGCCATGTTATACATTCTTTTCTGCTTAGATATAATGAAGCTGTTTTTAAATTTTAATAATAGTTCAATTTATTAGTAAGTCTATTTGTTGTATGCCAGCCAAGTTAATCACCCAAGAATGCTAAAACTAGGATACGTGCTCCCATTTTGTTACTTGGATACCCTGACATTCCTATTCTTGAGGGAATGAAAACAGTGAAACCACGTTGTTGCTGTTGTTTTTTTCTCATACAATAAGAATTGCAGTCAATGGATAATTTTACTTTCTGTTAGTTAATGTGAAATATATTCAATGTTCTATAATAAGTTATATATCAAGGAACTAAACTCAGCCAAAAGGAATTAGTACATATTAAATACATCAAATATTTTGCCAGATGCATTCTACTCATTTCTTACTTTCCTATTTCTTGAAGACCATCTTTAAGAATATAAATACATAGTTAATTTTTTATGTTAAATGAATTTAGGAAACATTGGGAAAGAAAAGATTTCAAGACAACTTTAGGGATTTTTTAATGGATAAACTGACATTTTATGTAACAATGTGTACCTATTCTCACCAAGCAGTTTATGCAAGGAATTTACTAAACTGAATTAACAACACTACCATTTTTTAAAAATAGAATTTTCTTAGGATTGACAAAGCACTCTTTGGGGCACATGTTACAATTAGGGAATTTGATGGATCAGGGTTAAACATGCCTCATCCTTTTGAAACAGGAAGCATGTTTATGTTGGTTTTGGCTCAGAAAAACTCAGGAAAGGAAAATACTGGCTTTTAATTATTTAATAAAAATGTTGGTGTCCTGGGGTTAACCCTTGGAAAATTTTGAGATGGTTAGAGTGGGGATATGGTGAGTACCATTTAATAAGTACCTGCTGGACATTAAAGCCTTTTCTTATTAAGAAAGGGTAATAGAATGGAAAAAGCGGCAGGTACTCATGATTGGGAAAGTTTTGTTTATTCAGTTAATGTTCAGCTGAATTAATTCTCATTATTATAGCTCAAAATACATTGCATAATTTGAGATCAGATTTCTCAAACTTGAAAAAAAAGTAGAGACAAGACATAATTGCAAAAATTACAAGATAAAAATTTAAACTTATTTTCAACAATAGCAAAATTATTATGTACCAATAAATATAAGGAAATGTCAAAGAGAACTTGGCTGTAGGAACATGTTTAAACTGGTGATTAAGTCTACTGG
>NW_022111321.1:175060-176097 GCF_000313985.2 Echinops telfairi | reverse complement strand
GTCCTGACTTCCAAGTGTTGAAAGTTCTTATCTCTACTGATGTACATACTCCAGTCTAGCAGGATTTGTGAGGGAAAACTGGGGCCATGATAGTGGGGGTAGGAAGCACTAAAGATCCGTAGGAATGCTGTTTTTTGTTGGAGCTATACTGCACCCTAACTGAATCATCCCTTTTGTGTGACCCTTCTGTGAGGGGATGTCCAATTGTCTACAGACAGGCTTTGGGTCTCAACTCTGACTCCTCTCCTTCACATTGATATAATTGGTTGTTTTGGATCTTTTGATACCTGATCCCATTGATACCTCTTGATCACACAGGCTGCAATGATTCTTCCATGTGGGCTCTATTGCTTCCATGCTAGATGACTGTTGAACTTCAACCCTTTAAGATCCCAGGTGCTATATAATCAGGCACCATCAGCTTTCTTCACAACATTATCTTATGCACCCACTTTGTCTTCAGGGTCAGAAATGTGAGTATCACAGAGTGCCAGGTTATTAAAACAGTGCTCTTGTGTTGAGGGAAGACTTAAGTAGAGGCCCAAAGTCTGTCTGCTACCTTAATAATTTAACATATAAATATATGTACATAGATCAATACCCCTATCCTTATATAATAATACATTTACATATGTACATGTCTATATTTATATCTCTCTCTATGACCTTTGCCTCCTAGTTCTTTCCTCAGTTTCCTTTCACTTTCCATCTGCCCCACTATCATGTTCACCCTTCATTTGGTTCTCAGTAATCTCTCTTACCTACATTACAATTGATCAAACCCTACCAGGCATTCTACACCCTCCTCATCATTGATTTTGGATCTATTGTTGTTCCCTTGTCCCTAAGTTTGTTGGCTTCCTACTCCCTTCCCCCTGTCTCCTCCTCTCCCATGTGCCCTGCCCCCCCCCAACCCTCGGTCCCATTTCTTTCTTCTCAGGATTTTTTATACTGCCTATCATATATCTAGATCTATCTATCTATCTGTCTTTCTATCTATCTATCTATCTATCTATCTATCTATCTATCTATCTATC
>NW_022111321.1:171954-173749 GCF_000313985.2 Echinops telfairi | reverse complement strand
CTCTCTCTTATACACATATGCATGTTTATGAATTTGTTGCTCTAATCTACCTGGACTAACACAGATACTATATGCATCCCTTGGTTAGGTCCGCCGTCGACCCAGAAATTGTGCATTACCTTATCTTCTACGCTGCTTGTGCTTTTTGTTCTTACATCAGCAGACTCATGTTCCACTTGTCCTTTAGAGTTTGGTTAACTTTGCTTAGCATAATTTCCTCCAACTCTTCCCATGAGACTGTATGCTTCACGCATCATCACTGCTTTTATGGATGTGTAGTAATACATTGTGTACGCATACCAGAGTTTTTCAATCCATTTGTCAATGGATAGAAATCCAGGTTGTTTCCAATCATTTGCAATTATGAGCTGTGCCATGATGTACATTGGAGCACAGATGTCTGACCATGGTCTGTTTCTTGCCTGTTCTGGGTATGTGCTCAGTAGGAGGATTGCTGGGTTATATGGTAGCTCGATTTTCATTTGTTTTAAGTAGTGCCAAATTGATTTCCGTAGTGGCTGTATATACCAAATGATCACCAGCCATGGATGAGAGTTCCTATCTCACCACACCCCCTCCAACATTTGTTGCTTTCTGATTTTTTGATTGGGCTACCTTTGAGGGTGTTCGGTGGTATCTCATCGTTGTTTTAATTTGCATTTCCCTTGTGGCTTATAATTGGGAACATTTTCTCATATGTTTGTTGGCCATTCAGATTTCCAATGTGAAACTTCTGTGCAGGCCTTTTGCCCACCTCCTCAATGGGCTATTTGGTTTTTTTTTCTTATTGTAGGATAGCAGTACTGTAGATTTTAGTGATACGTCCTTTGTCTGATGTGTCATTGCTAAAGATATTTTCCCAGTCTGTGGGCTCTCTTATTACTCTCTTAGTGAAGTCTTTTGGCGTACACAGGTGTTTTATCTTTAGTGTATCCCACCTGTCAATTTGTGCTTCCTCTGTGTATGTGTTCTTCCCCATTTCCCATAGCCTATGTATTGCCTGTGCCAAGGTTCTTAGGTTTGTTCCAATTCCTCATTGATGGCCCTAATAGGTTTGGGGTTTTCCTCGAGGTCTGTGATCTATCTTGATTTTATTCTTGTGCATTGAGTGAGGTAAGGGTCCTGCTTTATTTTCCTGCAGGTAGATTTCCATTTTTTCCAGCACCACTTGATGAAGATTGCATTTGGGGACCCTTATTTTATTTCTGGATTTTCTATTCTTTTCCTTTGAGTATCTGTCATTATACCAGTACTATGCTGTTTTGACCAATGTAGTTGTGTAATAGGTGTCAAAATCTGGTAAAGAAAGTCCTCCAACTTTGTCCTCCTTGAGGAGTTATCTGTTAACACTGGTCCCTTTTTTTTTCAGTGGGATTGTTTTCTTCTTGTCTATATTGACTATAATGTTAGCTGTTGGTTTTTCATATATAGCTTGTAGTATATTAAGGGATTTTTCTTCCATTTCTATCTTCTTGAGTATCCTAAACAGGAATGCATATTGGATGGTGTCAAGTGCCTTTTCTGTGTCTATTGATATTATCATGTGGTTATATCCTTTTTCTTGTCAATATGGTGAATAATGTTGATGGACTTTCTGATGTTGAACCATCCCTGGAATGAATCCCACTTTTTATATACTTTTGTATTCTATTAGCCAAGATTTTGTTAAATACTTGTGCATTGATGTTCATTAGAGATATCAGTCTGTAGGTCTGACTTCTTGTGGGATCCTTGCCCTCTTTAAGTATTAGTGTTATACTAGCTTCATAGAAAGAGTTTGTTGTCATTTTCTGTA
>NW_022111321.1:150211-170441 GCF_000313985.2 Echinops telfairi | reverse complement strand
AGCCAATGTTATCTTGGGGGTTGTTTTTGGTGTGTTGACTTCTGGATGGAGTTGATCTATGGAGTAGTCTCTTAATTATGCTGGTTGAATGTTGTTCTGATCACAGTGGGTTGGCAAGAATTTTTTGTAGTGCTGCATTTCTTAATGAATTTGTTTTTTTCCTTGTCTGAGAAGACATTTACGTCCACTTCCCTGTCTATCTTGATAGTTTGGTGGGGTAGAGGATTCTTGACTTTCCATTGCACTGTCAACTTCTAGAAGATGTTACTTCACCCTTTCCTCTTCTTCTTGGTAGATACTGATAGATCTGAACATATTCTTATCTGAGTACCTTTATAGGTGGCTGCCTTCCCCCACCTAGCTGTTCTTATGATTTTCTCATTTCCCTTAAAGATAATTTAACTATTATGTGCCTTGGTGAATTCTTCCTGGAGCTCATTCTAGTTGGTGTCCTCTTTTCTTTTCTTTCTTCTTGCCTGATTCTCATTCATTAAGTTGGGGAAGGTTTCTTCCAGGAATTCCCCTGCTATTTTGGCAGCTGAATTCTTTGTGTTGCCTTGTACCATAATTACAATTGTTCTAATGTTGTTCTTCTTCATAGCATTGGACATTTTCTTTTAAGTTTTCTTCAGCTTCTTTGATTATCTTGTTTCACTCTTTCCCATTTTTTGAAGTCTGCCTGATTATCTTCAAATTCAATGCTGTGGTTCTCTACTTCTTCCAGTCTGTTGGTGAAGTCTGTTAACCTATTATTTGCTTCGGTTACCTCTTCCCTTAACTCTTGCATTTCCTTTTGGTGCTGGCCTTTATTTCTTCTGTGGTTTAATACTTTTTCTGTATTGCTTCTCTCATAACCCATATGACTCTAAGCAGCATTCTGAAGATTTGTTTCTGTGGTAGAGTAACATCTGATTTGTATATACACACTGTTATTTATAGGACTTACTTTGGCATTGCATTTTGTTTCCTTTTTTTCCCATTGAGGTTGTTAACGTGGATTTCTGTCTGTGTGTCCTTTTGGAGGAGCTCAGCACTATTTTTCAGAGAGTCAAAGAGCCCTAAGCTTTCTCTTTGGGAGGCTGGTAGGAATGCTTCTGCTGACTGCCTGTAGCCAACTGCACTAAGGGGTTGGGCCACTGCTTTATCTCACTGACGTTTCACTCTGTCCCTAGCTAACCAGGATTCCCTTGTTTTTAGGGCAAGTTGGATGGCCCTTAATGGAGCAGGGGAAGCAGAAGGCCATTGGGGGCAGAAGAAGGCAACTGGAGGTGGTGGTTTGGGAGCTGTGCATGGATGGAGGGAGTGTGCTGGGTTTGGAAGGAGAAGCAACTTGTGCACAGGTGAAGGGGGCTGTGCCCAGCAGGGGGTGGTGGGGCCACTGGTAGGGAAAGCCACTTTCAGACAGCAGGATGGCTCCCGGCTCAGCAAGGGAAGGTGCTGGTGGACAGTGGGAAAGTACTGGGAACAGTGGGGAAGGCCACATGCAGGTAGGGTAAGGGTTCCAGGTGTGGTGGGAGAGGTTGCTTATGCACTATGGGAGGTCCTGCATGCAGCAATGGGTGCTGGCTTCAGCAGCATGGGTAGCACAAGCCAGGGTATTCATTACACCAGATTGCAGGCTTTTGGGGCTCCTCAGTGGGTACAGGTGTGTTTACCAATTTGGGGAAGCACTCTGGGTTGTCACAAAGATTAACTGTCAGACCCTCATCCCCACTGGGCCTTCCAATCCCCAGACTCACTGATCTCCATGGAGATCCCAATGCAGGTTGCTTATCTGGGTGTCATCTTCCCGGAAGTCCCAAGGATATTTTCAAGTTGACAAACTAACCTATACGTTTGTATTAAAAAATGAAATCCAAGAGTTTCCAAATTCTTTAAAAGAAGAAAAATGATAAAGGAAGATTTGGTGTATCAGATATAAGTCCTTATAATAAAGTTATTGTCATTAAGAAAATTTAGTATACAATGCAAGGAAAATCACTACAGCTTAGAACTTAGAAAAGATTCAAGAATAAAAAAAAGTTTGATTTAAGAAAGTGGTGACATATTAGATTAATTTTAAAAGTAAGGACTATTTAAAACTAAAGATGAAAATTTGTTTATCTATATAAGGAAAAGCATTAGATTTATTGCATACAGCATAACTAAAAATCAACTGCAAAAATAGATTTAAATTAATGGAATAAATTAGAGTTAAAATATTTCTGATATTAGATATTGCAGGCTTTTAAAATTAGATAAAAGATAGAATTACTCATTATAAAAGATAATAAATTACATTAATATCAGCAATGTTGTTAATCAAAAATATCTTTTAGAAAGTGAAAACACAATGTAAAACAAGAAAACAAAATCTGTTGGGTGGAGAAATAAAAAAGAAATCTCTAAAAACAGACATAACAATCCAAAGAAGATTAGTGTCAAGTAAAGTACAAATATATACCCCATATATTATTGACCAAAATTAAGAAGTTTGACAATGCTCAAAGTTGGAGTTACTGAAGATCAATATAATTTTTACACATTGATATTTGGAATGCATATTGATACAAAGTATTTGGAATAAACTTGTTACGGTGTATAAAATTCAACATTTCTATATGCATGGCCTACCAATTCTATTTATATGACCTAGAGATCCTCTTGTGTATTTGAGTGCTCTTACAAGAATACTATAGTGGTATTCTGTCATAGGGAAATATCTAGAGACACCCTAGATATTCTTCACCAGAGAATGAGTATGTTAGTCTGGGTAGACTAGAGAAACAAATCCATGGACACACATAAGTGTTGTAGAAAGAGATTTATATTCAAGAGCAATTGAGCATTGAGAAAACATCCCAGCCCAGTCCAGATCAAGTCCCCAAGTCTGATATTAGCCCATATGTCCAATACCAATCTATAAAGTCCTCTTCAGACTCACGAAACAGATGCAATGAAGCCAAATGCAGGACTACCACAAGTCAGTAGGTAGGAAGTCTTTGGATCCAGGGGCGTTGTAAGCCTCTCAGCGCTGGCAGGGGTCTCTCTGTGGCCTCTTTGGCTTCTGAGGTCTGGTTGCATCCATGTGGCTTGTCTTCTGCAATGTCTCCCAGGGTGTTGGCAGAGAGAGAGAGAAGTGTCTCTCCCCTCCAAGGAGGAAGTCCCAGATTTCCCAGAATTCTCAGGAGAAGGCCATGCCCACATTGGCTATCTCCAGATTGACAGCCAAGACTCCACACCTACATTCTTAATCCTTAAATTGACACCAGATTAGGTGAATACCACAATGAGTAAGTGAATTATGCTTAATTCACCCAGTAGAATGTGATAAAGCAGTGAAAACTAATGCGCTACAGTTATATAGAATATTTATTGCCCTGTGTTTGGGTGAAGTAGAGAGAATAAAAACAAACCCAATTTAAAACCCATACTCACTGCCCTCTTATCTATCATAGTGACCATCTTATGCATTTCTGAGACTAAATCTTTACAGGAGTAGAAGCTTCATATTTCTCCAGCAGAGAAGCTTGTAGTTGCAATATGCAAACCCAATGCCACCCACCTACTACCCACTACTATATGTAAGAAAATCTGCAGTGTATTCTTGGGACATACACATATGTGGGATATCACTAAAACGTGTTGTATAAAGCAAAAAAATGAAAAGCACAAGCCCCAAAGCAGTAGTTAGCTTTGGAAAGAAGCTTAGTAACTATGGCTGACCCTACGTTAGAACAGTAGTACAAAAATGAGATATGATTTTTGGTAATATTGTAGTTCATGGATTGGATAATCAAAATTCCAAAACCTAAATAAATAAATAACTTTTAAAAAGGGCTACAATGGAACATTTAGATTACTGTGTCAAGATAGATTTGGTTTCAGATACCCTATATCCATACAATATATAATTATATATCATATTAAAATATATTTATACATTATAAGTATACATACATAAAACCATATTTTTAAAAAATATTGTGAAGGTCCCACAGAGGTCTTAGTCAAAGCACAAATCATCTGGCTTGTAGAAAATTCTGATTCCCCGTGGTTAGGGAAATTTTCTGTTCTCCTTTGACCACAGAGAAAACAAGGAAGTCTTTGGGAAGCCCCAAGTACAGTTTGACATCACTGACCTTTCTTGATATATTTGGAAATTGAACACATAAATGGCACAACAAGGCCTCCTTGAGTGTCAATCAGAGACTCTTTCAATGTCACTAAAGGTTTTTTCTTCTTAGGAAACCTTATTTTTACAACTATAACTTTGCATTTAATTTCTAGATTATGGAATTCAACTTTTCATTTGTAAGGGACTCATGGGAGTAGGATTGGTAGTGGCAATGGTGAAGTCCAGGGACTACCTTCTTATCACTGATGCCCAAACTTTCTTCCATTTAAATGTATGTCAAGTTATGGAGAGAAACTTCCTTGTCTCTTCATTATTAATTCACATTGCACATAATTGAAGGATAATAAGAGTACTGAACTATTGAAGTTACCCATTAAAACATAAATTTATGATCACTGGGGCCATGCTGAAATCTGTGTCTTGCCTCAATCCATTTAGGGCTTCAGTCATCCGAAACAGCAGCAATAACTGGAAAAGAAACTGTATAGTGGTTTCATGAGTCATCGACACTAATCACAATTTGTTCCAGTCAAATTCTAGTGGCATTTTAGCTCATTGGAATGTATTAAAATGTTTCTTTTTTTCTAACAGTGTATATTCTCACTTTCCTGTATATTCACTTTCCACTGGGCACTTTCCAGCTCTGTAGGTTAGTATTTTAATTGCTACCTTCCTCCCTGGGGGAGAAGCTTAGGCAACAATTCATTTTGACTAGTGAAAATAGTTCTTTCTGGGAACTAAAATCTCAAAGTTAATAGAAGGAAATATCAGATCAGTCGTAGGACCAAGAGAAAGTATATAAAATAAAGAAAGAATACATAACATTGGAAGATAAATTACAATCTAGTTTTTGCATTATCTCTGATAACTTTGAAATAAAAGTAAAAGGTCAACTTTTGATTTCATTTGATAGCTTTGATCTTAATGTCTTCTCAAAGAATGTTCTTAAAACACAAGACAAAACTAACATGGAGACGATGTGACAAGATGGGTACTGCCTCAGAACGTTTGGTTTGATGAGAAACAGTCTTTTGCACTTACTCATCTATCCATTTATCATTCATGCTTTTATACAAGGCAGTAGTGGGCACTGGGATTGGTGTTAATATAATTCTATCTGAAGCATATTACCTTTATTCAAACAGTTTACATGTAAAATGATTTATTTTCCTACTATAAAGATAAATTGGGATTTTAATCTGTCCCTAAGCCTCAAAAAGAAGTTTTCTAACATTTTCATCATATTATTTATTGAAGTTTAAATATCAAGGTATTTTGTGAAATAAATTTAGATATTTCTTTTCTTGGAACTTTCACCCTGTGCTTAAAAAAATTGTATCTATAAATCAAATTGCTTCACAATTCTACCAAGGAGATTCAATCTAGAATATCTTGGTGAAGCAACATTGCTGAAAAATGTTTTTAATATTTTCCCCTTATATAAGATCATTTTGCAATGTGAAATATCTTTAAGAACATGAAAACAACTCAAACTGAAGAATTGCTCCTGGAATAAAGAAGTAGGAACTCAAGTAAAACTTGAGTCATAAGTGTGACTCTAATGTCTAATTCAAAGAAAGTTGTACTCTAGAGTGTATGTGGATCAATGTCAATGTCATTGTGAAGATATTCACATTTTTCACCTGTTTATTACAAATCTATTTTTATCTTTCAAGTTACTTGAAATTTTTTGAGAAATGCATTGCTATGTGCTTCAAAGACTTAGAAGTAAAGACATCTACAAAGCATTTATCTAGGTCACAAACTGTGGGGCTCAAGGATTTCTCAAATCAGACTTAAACTTCTCAAGGTTTTTATAGACTTTTTAATGAAAACAGACAGGTAAAACATCAGTTACAGATCTATCAAATGAAAATCACGAGACTATAGACTATAATTCTCTTACTAATAAGACATAAACTTTAAAAATGTTAAATAGGAAAAAAAGTAAATTCTTTTATTGACTATGCAAAGACATTTAACTGTATGGATTATAACAAACTATGGATGATATTTTGAAGAATGGGAATTCTGGAACTCTTCATTATGTGCATGCACAGCTTGTACATAGACCAAGAGGTGATTATTTGAACAGAACAAGAGCAGATTGTATGATTTAAAATGACAAAAGGTGTGCATCAGGGTTGTGTGCTGAGAAAAGACTTTAAGAAGCTGGACTACATGAAGGAAAGAGCCTACATCAGGATTGGGAAAAGGCTCTAGCAATCTGAGACATGCAGAAGATACTATCTTGTTTGCTGAAAGCAGGGAGAACTTAAGGCACTGGCTGATGAAGATCAGAGCCTATCTTTCTCGGTATGGATTCCAACTCATTGTAAAGAAAACCAAAATTCTTAAAGCTGGACCGACACAACATGATAAATGGAGATAAAAGTGATACTACTAAGGATTTTATTTTCCTTGCATTCACAATCAACATTCATGAAGAATCAAGAATTCAAATAATGTGTTGCATTGGGCAAATATGCTGCACAATACCTCTTTGAAGTGCTAAGAGCAAAAATGTTATTTTGAAGACTAAGATGTGTCTGATCCAAGCCATTGTATTTAAAATCTCCACACATGCATACAAAACTGGCCAATGAATAATGAATACTGTTCAAGCAGTGATGCATTTGAATTATGGTGTTGGCAAAGAATATTGAAATCATGAATCCCCACAACAACCAAATATGCAAAAATGGCCCTTAGAAGAAAGGACTTCTTTTCCTGTATTTTGGATATGTTATCAGGAGAGAATAATCCCTGGAGGATTAAATCATGCTTGGTAAAGTAGAGGGTCGATAAGAATAGGAAGACCCTCAATGATTTGAACTGATACGGTAGCTTCAGGACCAGGCAGTGTTTCGTTCTGAGAATACTGGGTTATTATGAGTTGTAACAGATTTGATAGCACTAACAACAACAAAACAAGAACAGCAGCAGTAGTAACAACAAAATGGAAAAGGTTAAGGTACAGGGCTTCAGCAATATTTCTTTGTCTTCTCATTTTGTTTAAGTATCTTCATATTTATATTCATATATTGTGTGGAGATTCCACCATTTCAGGAGGTAGCATATGAGCAAGAATAAATGATACTGAAGGAAAAAAGTCCAAGCTGCACTGAAAGCGTTAGCCAAAAACAAGGCTCCAGGAATTGATGGATATCAATTGAAATATTTCAACAAGCGACAAAACACTGAAAGCACTCACCAGTCAATGCCAAGAAATTTGGATGACAGCTACTTAGCCAACTTCCTGGAAGAGATCTATATTTGTTCTCATTCCAAAGAAAGGTTTCCTAGTAGAATGTGAAAAATATAGAACAACGTTATTAATAACACATTCAAGTAAAATTTGGCTGAAGATCATCCAGGAATGGTTGTAGCAGCAGTGCGTTGACAGGGATCTGTCAGAGGTGCAGACGAGATTCAGAAGAGCATGTGGAACAAGGATATCATTGCTGATGGATCCATCTCAGATGTATCTTGGCTGAGAACAAAGAATACTAGAAAGATGTCTCCTTCTGTTTTATTGACTACACAAAGACATTGAACTGTGTGGACCATAATAAATGATGGCTACCCTTGAGAAGAATGGGAATTCCAGATCACTTCATTGTGTTCGTGCAGAACTTGTGCACAGATCAAGGGGCAATTGTGCAAACCGAACAAAGGAATATTACATAGTTTAAAATCAGGAAAGGTGTGCATCATAGTTGTATTCTCTCATGATAATTACTCAGTCAGTATGCGGAGCAAATAAGAGAAGCTGATATAATTCTAGGAAGAAGAATGTGGCATCAGGATTGAAGGAAGGCTTGTAAACAACCTGCAATATGCAGACAATACAATCTTGCTTGTGGAAAGTGAGGAGGACTTAAAGCAATTGCACATGAAGATCGAGACTGCAACCTTCAGTATGGATTACAACTCAATGTAAAGAAAACAAAAAATCCTCACAATTGGACCAATAAGTGACAACATAATAAATGAAGAAAAGGTTGACGTTGTCAAGGATTTCATCTCTTTTGGAGCTACAACCAATTCTCATGGAAGTAGCAGTCAAGAGCTCAAATGATGCCCTGCATTGGGTAACTGTACTCCACAAGACCTCTTCAAACTGTTGGAAAGCAAGGATGTTACTCTGAGGACTAAGGTGCACATGACTCAAGACAGTATTTCCAATGCATGTGAAAATTGGACATAGAATAAGAAAGACTGAAGAAGAATTCAAGCATTTGAATTGTGGTGCTGGTGAATAATATAGAGAGTACCCCAAACTGCTATTGAGTCCATTTTGATTCACAGTGACCCTATAGGACAGGGTAAGTTTCCAAGACTGTGAGTTTCCAAAACTGTACCTCTTTACAGGAGTAGAGAGCCTTGTCTTTCTCTAGATGAGCTGGTAGTGGTTTCAAACTACCAGTCTTGTGAATCAACGTCCCATGAGTAACCACTACCACCAGTGCTCTTCATTGAAAATACCACAGACTGCCAAAAGAACAAACAAGTCTGTCTTGGAAGAAGTACAGTCAGAATGCTCTTTAGAGGTAAGAATGGCAAGACTTGTCTCATGTACTTTGGACGTGTTTTCAGGAGAGACCAGTCTCTGGAGAAGGACAGTTCTGTTGGTATAGTAGAGGGACCGCAAATGAGAGGAAACCCCTTAACAAGGTGAACTGACACAGTGAGTGCAAAAGAGGCTCAATCATAAGAACAATTGTGAAAACGGCACAGGACCAGACAGTCTTTCATTCTGCTGCTCAGAGGGTAGCTATCTTCATACTGCAGACAGTGTCGGAATAGGCTCGGTGGCACCTAAAAACAGTATTGTGTGCAGATTTGGAATTTGACATCAATATAATTGATAAAATAAATAGAGGAGAGTAAAAAGACCAAGGAAAATAAAAACAACAAATAACCTTAAGAGGAAACTAAATACACAGAAGAAATTATTTCTTAAAATACACATTTATTGTATCGTCTAAGTTCATGATAATATGCTTATTGTTATATGGAACTATAACCATAAAAGATTATAAATCTCCATGTTCCCAGTTTATAGTTATGTTGAGGGATATGGGAAATAAATACATACTTACAGAATCTAAAGCATATTGAGTTGGTTATTTTCTACTAAAACGAAATTAATATTAGACCTTCTGATATACTTTAAAAAGTAATTTTATATATTCATAGTACAAATGCAATTGTTGCTTAATAATTGATTTCTTTTTTTGTTCCATGTCTATGATACTTAATGTCTATACACGTATTAGGAAACAGAGCACTGGGGGCACTCTCAGCTCAGCATTAGACTGCTAACTGCAAGGTCAGCAGTTCACACCCACCAGCTGCCTAGAGGCCGTCTGCTCTTACAAAGATTTTCATCCTCAAAAACCTTACAGGGTCCCTATAAATTGGATTCAGATTCACTAGCAGTGGAGGAAGATGAGAATGTCTGCCTCCTTATGGATTTACAGTCTCGTAAACCCTATGGAAGGTTATGTGGGTTGTAACTGTTGGCAGTGGGTTTGGTTTGGGATTGATACCTCTGAGGAAGGAGGCCTGGTGGCACAGTGGTCATGGGCTGGGTTGCTAAAGGAAAGGGAGGTGGTTGGAATGGAAAAGAGAGACTTGCTTTTGCAAAAAATGTCCGGCTGTCATGAAGTCTGTTTATCAAAGTAGAGCGCCACCTCTTTCACCTGTAGTGTGGCATGTGGATTCAAACCACGGATCTTTTCATTAGTAACTGAGCGCCCAACCACTCTACCATCAGGCCTCAGTGTAAAGACTGTAGCCTCGGAAACGCTATGAGGCAGTTCCTACTTTTTCCAAAACATTTATTATAACTTAGAATGGACTCAATGGCACACAAAGCATACGACAATACCTAAAAGACTATAATGCTCATGAGAATAGGAATCATTGCTATTTCATGTCAAGATTTTCTCAGCATCTAGCATATCTAACAAATAAACATACCAAATAAATACTTTTATATGAATAACCAAATAAGTGACTGCTCAGGGATAAGGGGAGAACAACTACTTCTCATTTTTTCAAATGGTGAGGTTCCCAAGAGCAGGTCATTATGAGAAAATGGCATTCTGAGAAAATGGATTTGACCAAAATGGTCAAAAAAACTGATAATAATGACTAAGGCTCATTGACACGTAAGTTTAACCATCTTAGTCAGCGTTGTTCTTGCCTCAAATTGTTGCTGCCAGATATAAATTGTTAATTTGCAAAACAATTTGATAGTCAATATTTCATTATTTCCTTTTTATTATTTTTTTATTATTATTATTGCCTTAAATGAGAAATGTTGGATAATGAAATTGTCAATAAATGAGGAGCAAGTTTACATTTGTTTGAAGAAACACTAATACTAAATGAATAATGGTAATCACAAGTATAATTATGCTGGCAGTATTCATATCTTAACCTTTAGGGGCAAAATCAACAGTGACTCAAAATTAAACATAAAATATGTTCTGCAATATGTAAAAAAGAGGTTTTTAAAAAGAGGAAATAGTGTTTATACGTTTTCCTTTGCTTGGCAAAATATAAATCAATTTATTCTGTTTCAAGTTTTCTTCTATATTTTTTAAGTTTTAGGAATTGATCAAATTTTCCATTGAATATATAAATTAGAAAAAGTTACAATTAAATGAAACTCACAGTAGCTTTATCTTTGAGTTTTTGTAAGGTCTTAATGACATTGAAAAAGGATTAAAGGCGATTACAACTAAGAAGATTATCATTTCCCTACAGGGAAATACTAGAGTTTAGTCCTAACTCCAGATGGTATTAGGATCCTCACTCAATATTAGGAGATACAACCAGCCAAACCAGTGCCATCAAGTTGATTCATATTAGGGTAAAAATTACTCAAAAAAACAAAAAGGAGAAGAAGAAGAAAAAGGTTTGTGTGCCACCTTGTCCATCTGTTTAATAAATTCTAATTCACAAAAAAATAATTCTTTTACTTCAATTTGATATATTTAATAGTCAGCCTTTTAATAGTTCATATTACATATAATATCACAATTAAAAATAATAGCTATAGGCAGTACTCCCGGGCCTCAAAACCTACTATATAGCCACAGTAATTAAAACTGGGAGTAGTACAATGATAGATATGCAGAAATACAACCAAGTACCTATAGACACCTAATTTTTGATAAGGAACTAAAGCATATTAAATGGGCTATGTCAACAAGGGGTGCTAGAAAAACTGGTTCTTCACCTGCGAAAGAATGAAACAAGAGCCATACCTTATATCATGTACAACAACAAACTCTAAATGGATCCAAGAACTAAATATAAATCACAATTATTAAACCCATCTATGAAAAAATAAGGGTGAACTTAGTGACCCTAGTACACTATCGAACATAATGAAAAATATCCACATTATAAAGAACTAAGAGCTATTAAAATATAACATTTATGCACAACAAAAGACTTCACCAAAAGAGTCAACAGAGAACTCACAGACTGGGAAAACATACTTAGTAATGATACATCGGATAAAGGACTAATATTCTTCAACTATAGAGGAATGGATAAACAAGCTCTAGCACATTCGTACTATGGAAATTTTTACATCAATAAATAACAATGATAACTCTCTTAAACACCACAAGACATGGATTAAAGTAGAGAACATTATGCCTAGCAAGCTCAGACAATCATACAAGGATAAATATTTAATATCACCATTGTTAAAAGCAAAAACAAAGGAGAAGAAACTTGGTTTATAACCCAAAAGACAAGACTTTTATGACTGCAGGGAGGCCAGGGACAGGTGTGGGAAAAGGGAAAGTGGAGGGATGGGGAAGAGGGCAAACAATGGAGGGTTTAACAGGAAATAAATAAAAATAAATAAAAATTGTGTTCATGAGGGGAAGGAAGCAAATGGAGGAGGAGGAAGAAAATAATGAAACAATAGTTTAAAACTTTCTCAGTTGGGTCTTGAACTTTGTGTGGTGGTTATGTTGAGCACACTCCAGGAAATCAATCATCCCTTAAATGAAATAGGATTATTGATAAGATAATTAAAAATTTTCAAACCGTTTTCTTTTCACTTTTGAGTCTCATTTATGCAGTTGTCAAGAATGTAAGAAGAGAGATCTATTGTTCCTCAGAAGTTCAATTTTAATTATTGACACAGCTAGTACATGAGCAGAAAGTAATATCTGAAACATTATATTGAAGAGTATAGGTTTAAAGAAGAAACTTACTCTATATTTGCATTTAAGTCCAAGTTCTGTCTCAAGCAATTATTTAACTCCAATAATTTAGATGACCTAACTAGATTTCAGTGTTTTAATCTGAGGAATGAGGATCCTCATATTATGTGGTCTGTATGTTTTCCTTCAATGTTAGTATTGTATTTATAAGCTATCAAATTATTATAGAATCTGACCACAAAAATCCCAGGATTAAAGGACACAAAGTCATAGAAACATTACTGGAGCCAGGTCAGTTAAGGTCTTCAACACAAGTCCCTTTTTCGGTTGAGCGACCAGAGAAATGGGCTCTCTTTCCCCCATTTGTATGTGAGGAAGGCTGATCCCTGTGAAAAGTTTGTCTGAGAGCAGAATCAGCACTGAGTTAGCAAAACTAACGAATGAACAACTCCGGTAAACTTTGGGTAAGGTTTCATCTAAATCTATCCTTGAACTGCTCAGTATGTACATGGATCAATTTTGATCTTTTTCCTTTTGCGTGATTTTCCCCATGGACAGGACTTTGTTATTTACAACTGAGTGCATCCTTTTATATCCTTACACAGTGTTGTCATTAGACCCAGGAAACCAAACTCATTCCTGTACACAGGATGATGAGTGTTTAAGGCACAGGAAGTCACACCCATCCAGGGTCCTCATCCATTTCAAGCGTTCTTTCTAGGATACAAGGCTCTGGAATTTCTTTAGAAATAATCCTGATTCCAGGGCCTGCACAGGCTTCTCCCCCAAGTCTGTTCTTCACTGTTGTGCATTCTCTTAGACATGGCAAGAGGTTGTTACAGTGTGCCTACTAAAGCAACATGAGGGGCGGTTGGATGTGCAAACTGGGGTATTTACATGAATGTCAGATGCCTCCTGTGCCGGATGGAGCTGAATGGAAAGGAAATGGAGGTGGGCTATGAGCACCTCTATGTTTCTGCCATATTCATTGTGCCAAATACTGTTCCTAGATCAATGCAAATGTATTTTTTCTGATTGTCATTCATTAGCGGGGAAGGCTTCATAGAGAAAGCCATAGAAATATCTAGACCATGTAAATATATGCGTAGGATGTTTCAAACCCAGCTAGTTCCTCAATACTGCATGAAAAAGGTCCTTCATCACACATTAACCTCGCTTATTCCACAGAGGCACGTTTTTAAATAGGATGTACCCTCTGGATGGGTGACACACCTTCACATTTAGATTAGAAGATGGCTTTTGACTCTATATCCTTTCTCATCATACTTAGCATATCTTTTTCTTTTAAATCATTTTATTGGGGGCTTGTACAACTCTTACCACAATCCATACATACATCCATTGTGTCAAGCACATTTGCACATTTTTTGCCATAATCATTCTCAAAACATCTGCTTTCCACTTGAGCCCCTGGCATCAGCTCCTCATTTTCCTCCCTCCCTCCCCGTTACTCCTCCCTCATGAACTCTTGATAATTTATTTAGCATATCTTATTCACTCTTTTATTCTCCTCCAGAATTCCAAATAATCTTTGAGGTAATTGAGGAAATGTGTGATTTCTACTACTAATATTTGTTAACTATGATTTTTCATAGGTTGCTAATTCCTGAATATTAACTCCTACTATATACATATGATAGTTAATAATAGTAGTTACCATGTGATGGTTAGAGAACTTAAAGAGAGAATTGTTAAATGTCTTTAAAGTGTTTGACACACACCCCCTGAAATCCTTTATACTTGTTAGCTTACAACTACAATGCAAAAACATCTTGAGGAAAACTTTTAACTGTATGTTCTGAATCAGTACCACCATTTGGTAAGAGCAAGTAGTCATGCTCAGAACCAACACTTAATATTTTAGTGACTTAAAAACATTTTGGCTAAGTACCCTTGCTATGCCAGGGAAACTTATAGGACTGTGGATACTCTTGATTAGACACCATCTAGTTCTATTATCTTACAGACCTCTAGGCCTATGGCCTATAGTTGCAGAAAGTAGAGCAGAAAATAATCTGAGTGCTTACACCTCTACTATCTTGAGGTTGTATGAGGGAGGGTAGTAGAAAGGGACTTGTGGGTAGTAAAATTGGTTCCAATTCGAATACTCATACAGGAAACCATATATCCTCGATTATGTCTGAATAGGGTAGACAAGCTTTTGTTATTTAGAGAAGATTCTAGGTTGCAGGCTCTTAGCTGAGATTTGTACGTACCAAGAACCTCTGCTTTGGGCAACGTTCTGGACTCATAGGGTGGTATTTAGGAGAAACTAACTTATCTCCTGATTTGCTTCACTTCACCAGCTCTGGCTGCTTTGTCCAGGTCCAAGAAGCTGATTGGAAATGCAGATACTCACACTGTTTTTATGAAAGTGAAATCAGTTCAGCCTTAGAAAAAAACAAACCACCGTGGTGTGCGCAGCAAGAACAGAAAATAAAAAGGGAATTGAAAAATACTCTTCTGATTTAGAAGTAGAGGTTCCAGAAAAAGGGAAAATGAGGCTTACATAAGAAAGTTCATAAAAATCCTCAATACTCTTATTCAAATAAGGGCCTCAAGAGCTATGGGGGAAATAATCCAAAGATATGAATCTTATGATAAAGGGAGCATGTGATTATTGCATGTTGTTTCTTATAAATCACAGAGAGAGAAACAGCTCAATTCAGGAACAGCTGCGATGTAAAGCCTTGGTTTTGAAATGGGTACCCCAATACATTTTGGGTTCGCTTTGCATTCACTCCATTTTTCATCTCTTACTATTAATGTCAGTAATTACATTCCAGAAAGCAGTCAAGAAAAAGCGGTAGGATGAAGACACTTGTAGGGCAATTTTCTTCTTATGAAGAATCCAGGAAGAATGATGTAGGCCAATATGCTGTGCCTAAGAGGCCCAGGAGAAACACAGGCTGTCTTCCTTATTGGGCCATAGTGCTCTTTCACGACCTAGAAGAACCTTTTGGAAATGGAGAAAAAAGACGTTTCATTCTGTTATAGATTTTTTTTAGAATATATTTGATAGAGTAATAATAGAGGAGATTAAAAATAAATGTCTTTTTTTAAAAGGTAAAAAAAAAAAAACACCCCAAAACTAAAATTAGGGGGAACAACAATGTACCGGTAACTCAGAATGTAAATGATTAGTCGAAAATTATTCCGATTTCAAGAAAAAATTAATAAAGATTCCTATGTCCGAATCTTTGGAAGAATTTGGTTGACAAAATCATGCAGTTAATTGGTATCTTGAGCAACGAAAAGATAATTTAAAATATTTTTATAGGGTTAAGATTTCTATGAACTCAAATTAAAAGGGATTTTTTTTAAAACAGATTTTTTTGATGATTGGGCAGCTTATAAGGAGTATATATGATACTCAAAGGGAAACGAAGCATGGAATAAAGTTAATGATAACATTATTAATACTAATTACCTAGAATAAGATTGTACAGATGTATTTTCAATGATATGCGTTTGCATTGTTATTTTTAAAAAGTGTATGATATACAATAATATATGGTAGTTATACAGTTAAATATCTGTCTTCAATACATATATATGTTATATGTTATAAAATACTAATTTACTTAAATGTTTCTGCTCAGGTTAGATAAAAAGAAATCTCTTTAGATAAAATAATTGCACATACATATGCTGTTAATTCAGAAAATATTTTATAAAACATGTTCTAAGATAAGTATGAGTGATAGACTGACCAAGGCATTTTACCATGACAGAAAAATTTTAGCAAAGATTATCAGAATTCTGCTCTTCTTTAATTGTTTGAATAATTAAACAATAGAAACCCATTAGGCTGAGGCCTTGATTCAAGCTGTTTACAAGACATTTTCAAGAGATAAAAATTATTGAAAATACAAATTCAAAGTATAAATGAATCACGCATTTTCTATTAAAAAAAACTTTCAAACACCTGCTATAAAGGTCTGAACTCTCAAAAACAGAAGCAGATTATTTTATAAGTGTACGTAATATTAAACTTAAATTTACATTAAGTTTAAGTATATGCATTATACAATCTGATTTCTATCACAAAAATGAACTGTATTACCATGAATCTACTTGAATTGACCTAAAATGTGAAATTTGATTCACTGAGAGAAGAAATCTAGAGAGTAAGTAAGCTATCATGGCTACAGTGAAGCATTTTAGCCCTGTGTTGACCAAAGCAATAATTAGGAAACTTTTACCACCAGTAGTTTTTTAATTATTAATTCCATCTTTCCTGAACAGTTTTCTTCTCTTCCCTTTTGTATTTTCCTTCCTTTATTCTTTCCTTTCTGCATTCCCTCCACACCTACCTGTTTTTCTTTCTCTTTTCTTCTTTCCTTCACTCCTTCCTTTTTTATTCACTCCTTCATTCCTTATATCTTTCTATTTTTCTCCTTTTCTCTCTCTCTTTTTGCAGTACTCAAGACTTTAAATTGTCATTAAATAGACTGTAGGTTTATTTTTTTCTGTTTCACACACTCCCTTTTTTAGATGTAGAAATAGTATAGCTAAATAAAGAAGTGGTTTTAATACTCATCAGATCAAACTTCAATGTGTTTGACCAATAGTAATGTGGGTTTAAAGTAATTTTTCCTAGTAAGGTTAAAAAGGACATACATTACAAATGGCCTAACCTGTAAGGATTTCATGCCTTTTTATTTTTCGAAGTGTTCTATGTAAATTGTTATGTTTCTAACATTGGTAGGTACTTTCTCTATATTAGCTTACTCTCAAGCGCCCGTATTTAGCAGAATGTAGCTAAGCATCATGTTAAATGATGTTGTAGTTAAATACATTTTAAAGAGAGAGAGAGAGAGAGAAAGGACCAAGATGTGAATGAACTTGAAAATCCCTTTATCTTTCAATTTCATTTTCCACAAACTTGTGGAAGTCCCCTTATATGTTATAAATAATTGCCCCAATGGGCTAAGTATAGCTGTTGACTTAACCATATTTTGGAATCAACAAATATTACTGTGGTATAATTTCATGAAACATAAAGTAAAACCTTATTTTGTCACTGAATTATAAAGGTTTTAAACATAAAAGGGAGTGAAATTTTAATTTAATTTCTTTTCAAACAAGCATCCAATAAAGTAATCAGTTTTGGATGTTCCTTTAACTTCTGTATCTGTCGGGTGCCATCTAGTCTATTTTAATCCATAGTTACCCTACGGGACAGATTAGAACCATCACACAGGATGTCCGTCACATGTCCTAGGCTGTAATCTTTATGAGAACAGATTACATAATATTTCTTCCCTCAGAGCCACTGGGTGACCTTGAGTCACAGACCCTGCATTGAACCACTGAGTGCTGGATCCTTATTCATACACTAAGTGTTGATTATTGCTATGGTTGTAATAATATGTTATTAGTGACATGTGTATGCAATTATATTTAATGATAATATTTAATTAATGTAGCATCCATATGATATAAATGGGTAAACTAATGTGTGAATTAAGATATACCATTATTACCAATAGCTACATTTTAGTTTATCACACACATATATGAAAATCAGTCAAAATAATGTTTTTCCATAAAACTTATGGTTCCAAGTTTGCAGGCATTTTTACAGTTTTGTGTTTTCAATTATTAGAATCAGGAGTTTTTAGTGAGCATCAAAAACCAAATAGAATTAAAAAGTTGCTTTGTAAAGGAAGAGTGAAAATCTGTTGAAAATCCTAACAAAAATCTTCAGAATGATGTTTTATATCTAAAGTGATTAGCTGAATCTGGAAGTCTTGTTAGAAAATAATGATTTGTCCCTTCCTAAGAAATTATTCTATGTTAATAATCAAGGTACTTACAATGGAAAGAATTTATGATAAAAATTAACACCAGGTTGAAATTTAAGTTTAAAAATAAACTACATTTTTCTATTGAGACCAAATTCACCACTGAAATAATAGCTTTAATTAGCTATGAAAAATGATAATTTTAGATGTGAACAATGGAGATGTTCCATACCATGCTAAAAATTTTATAGTGTAACTTGGGAAGCAGAATAATCCATTCTCTTTATTTTTTAGCTTTAGTGGTTGGTGCATAATTTGTTGAATAAGAGTCGTATTGACTGGATTCTTTGCATGTGGATAGATATTTTCTTATCACAGACAGAATTGCACTGCAAGACGGGTCTTGAAAAGTCCTTTTTGAAAACTGAACTGAGCCGCTTATTCCTTCTTCATAGTCTGGAAATGCTGCTTAAATTTGCCCACTTAGGGTGACCCTGCTGGTATTTGAAAACACTGGTTACATAGTTTCCAGCATCACAGCAACCACAGATGGCCAAACCAACAGACAAGTGGTGAGTCAGTAGTGGTAGCTGGAACTGTTCAGTTATCATGGTCGACTGGCAAATGTACCAGTTGTTCATTGAGGTAATTACTCTCACATTCCATACCTGTCTTCATTCTCTTTCTCCTGCTATTGTTCCGGGTGACTAGAAATGGATTGTATTGTCTTAAATAGCTGTTTACAAGCTTTTAAGACCCCAGACACTACACAAAACTCTAGTAGGCAGATGAGAAGCATTAAGTTCCTTATTCGATCAATTTATTGGGGTGTCCCAGGAAGCCATACCATAAACCTCCAAACCAAAGAGCTAAAACTAATGAGCTCCTTGGTCGTTCATAAGCAGCCACAGGTGTGGCCTTCCAGCCCAGGAATTATCTTGAATATGGGCTCTGTAAGAAGGGGGTGGGGTGTTCCCAATAAGTTATAAACACAAGCATGACTTCACATTAATGTGGCATTAGAAATAACAAAATTTGACAAAATAAATAACATGGTTTGGCTGAACAAATCCAAGCCAAAAATTAATTTTAATGGATTTAAAACTAGTTCTATACCCAGGCAATTTACAGAAGCTAGGCAAAATCCTATCTGGAGGATCTACCATTTTTCCAGCCCTCAGAATATATGAAACATGGATTGGCCCAACATTCTTCTGTTAGATTATTAGACAGTGGTGGCTTGAATTTGCTGCCCCACTGCTTACTTAAAATATCAGTAGACTCAACCATGGTGGACAGGTTAAAGCAGGACTTCCACAATAAGATAGAGCTAGGAAAAAGAAACAGGTTGCCCAATACTTAAAAATAAGCAGCCGAAAACCTGATGAACAGCAGCAGAACCCTGGAAGGCATGAAAATTAAGACCGTGGAAGAGCTGCCTCCTCAAAGCAAAGTTGACTTCAAAGACATGGATGAAGCAAAGTCTCGGGGACCTCCATTTCCTGATGTGACATAACTCAAAATAAGAAGAAACAGCTTCAAAATCCATAAATTATCAGAAAACGGAATATATGAAGTATAAAATTAAAAATAATCAGAAGGAAATGGAGCAGGTAAAGAGTGATATCCCAGGCACTAGTGAGCGGAAATGGACTGGTTTCCGCCATTTTAAATTAGAGAAGTACAGGGTTTATTTTGCTGGGAATTGTTAATTCAAGAGGGATGGCATCACATTCATCCTGAAAAGGTCAAGATCTCTTTTGAAGTACCATGCTCTTTGTGACTGGTTCAAGAAGATTAGTTAATATGAGTAGTATTTCAATTTATTCACCAGCACTAAAGATATTGATGAATAAATGAAAAAATTCTACTCACTGCTCCTGTCTCAAATAAAACAAACTTTTAACGGGGCTGCGTTGATCCTTACTGATGATTAGAATGGGGACATTGGAAATAAATTGGAAAAATGGATAGTTGGAAAATATGGACTTCATGATAGAAAACAATGTTGGAGATAGAGTGATAGAATTTTGCAAAACCATGACCACTTAATTGGGAATTAAAAAAAAAAACAATGTAAACAGTGACTATGTACCTGAACCTAGACAGATGAAGTACACAGGGATGCAATCTAGTATGTC
>NW_022111321.1:115627-150111 GCF_000313985.2 Echinops telfairi | reverse complement strand
CAGCATCAGTCAAAACAAGGTCGGGGCTGATGGTGGGAGAGACTATCAGTCGCTCAGATGCAAATTCAGGTTGAAGCTGAAGAACGTTGAAACACCTCACAAGGGCCCAAATCCAAGCTTGAGTGTATCCCATCTAAAATTAGAGCCCATCTCAAGACTAGACATGATGTATGGAATATGAATCACCACAGCGGAGGGTGTGTGCGATGGCATGAAGAACATCATACATGAAGAAAGCAAAGGGTCACTCAAAGCACAGGAAAGAAAGAAAACGCCAAAGTGGATATCAGAGGAGACTCCGAACCTTACAGTTGAACACCCTTCTTGTTAGGGACCATCAAGTCAGTCTGACTCAGTGTCCCCATGTGCAGCAAAGTGAAACCCGGCCTGATCCTGCGCCACCTCACATTTGTTCTTATGTGTGACCCTCGTGATGCAGCCATGTATCACTCCATTTGCCACGGGCCTTCCTCTGCTCCAAACATGATGTCCTTCCTCAGGAACTGGTCCCACATGACAACATGTCCAACGTATGTGAGAGGATGTCTTGCCATCCTTGCCTGTTGAACATAGAGAAGTTAACGTGACTGGAAGAAACTATGACATAAAAGAGCAAAGTGGACAATGTCAAAGGACAGCTCTAGAAGATAAAGTATTACAATGAAATGTACAAAGACCTAGACGTATGAAACCAAGTGAAAGAACACATTCAGTGTATCTCTAGCTGAAAGAATTGATAACAACTCAAATCTAGATTGTAATATTGAAGGATTATATGGGAAAAATGGTGAACTATGCAGGAAGCAACCAATGAACATGTAAAGAAAACACCGAGTCACTATGCTGATAAAGAATTGGTCAATGTTTAACCATTTCCAGGTAAGAAATGAAGCTCAGAAGAGTGATAAAATAAAGTTATTTAGAAGTTTTAGTCCTAAAGCTGTATGTGCATATATTTAATCCTAGTGAGTATACTAAAATTCTCAAGGGCTTATCTAACAGTCACCCTAAGTTAATGACTGACCACTGTGTGACACACACCCAGAAAAACAACAAAAGATCTCAACAAAGGTTTGAGAAACTGAACTATTGAAACGATGGTCTCCAGGAGGTCGGTTGGGATTGTGTCCTGAGCCTAATAAAACAAATACGTCAGAATTCTGCATAGATGCAAACAAGAGCCAAAATGAAAGTAATACAGACAATGTTTAAAATTACTTGGTATATAAAGAACCAAAACATTTCAACTCACAAGGGGAAAAAAAAACAGTCAGCAGAGGACAATGCTGAAATGACCCAGAGCTTGGAATTCTTTGACAAATACTTTCAAGTAGCTATTGTACAAATGAGAGGAGCATTGGTGGCAAAGTGGATTGCTTTCTGGGCCGCTAAGCAATAGGCTGTTGGTTTGGATCCATCCACTGTCCTGCAAGGAGAAGATGACGTTGTCTGCTTCCATAAAGAGTGGCAACCTTGGAAACACAAGGAAGAAGTACGACTCTGTCTTACAGGGTGGCCATGTGTGGGAATTAGCTCAATGGCAGCAGGCTTATTGTACAATTGTTTCAGCAAACAATTATGGACACTCTTAAAAATGTTAATGTGGACAAAAATATTAAAACATTTATTTGGTAGTCTAAGAGACAAGAATAACCAAGGAAATCTTGCAGTAAAATGCAAAAGCAAATATTAAAAGTGTATTGTGCCAAAGTGATATGTGCATAGGAAAAGCCAATAGACGAATAAGACCAAATAGAAGGGTCTAGAAAGAAACTGGCATAAAAGGCCTCTTGAACTTACATGTAATAAGAATGGCTGGCATTCTACTGGGGGAAATAGTATGATCAATGGAGCAAGGATATTGATTATATGGTGAGAAAAAATGTTTCCTCTTTGTGTTTTGTCTGGTTTTCTGTATATAAAATACAGGACGGGTAGATCTACAGAGACAGTAACTGGATTGATAGTTGGTTAGGGGCACGGCAGAGGAGGATGGATAGCTAATAACAATGAGTCTGAGAAGAAAGTGTTCTGTCATTGATTGTTGTGGTGATTGTATAAATATTCTTAATATGACTGAATCATTAAATTATATGGTATGTGAAGTATATGTCAACAAAACTATTTTAAGAAAGAAAAAAATCACATCCCTTTCTCTCTATAGATACAAAACAATCATCTTAAGGAAAACCATACAATATTTTAGCAGAAAATTATTGGAAATACCTTAAATTTTGTCTTCGATGTTTTAAATACTATTTATTTTTTTCTATAACAATAAATCCTTTATTGACTCTGAAGATACATTTTGTCCTTCTCTTCTTTTTTCTTAAAATCATTTTATTGGGGGCTCTTACAGGTCTATACCAAACCATACATCCACTGTGTCAAGCACCTTTGTACACGCATGCAAAGCCCATATTTTATATACACACACATTAAAATTTAGCACAGGTTGATCAAGACACCGCGAAGAAAGTTAGAGAGTTGGGGGGAAAGCGAGAACCTAGTTGTTATTCACTGTAGCTAACAAGATGTAGTGTCCAGATATAAACAATTCACCTAAATCACTAAGAAAATGACAAATATACCAAGGAAGTCCTACCAGCAAAAAGGGAAATGAAAGTGAAACAATAAGTATGCAAAGATGATCAATCTCATGAGCAATAAAATGTCATGTTAAAATGACTGCGGTTCATATGCCCACCCAATTCTTAATAAAAAAATAATATATATATAAGACAATTTAACATGTTGGTACATATGTGAAACAACATACACTTCTGTACATTGGTAATATGATTAAATTTGGGCCAAAGAGCTTGATATTCCATCAGAAAGCTGAATTTATGTGTAATACATGGTTCAGGAATATAAGACTAAATGTATCAGACTATTAGGAATAAATTACAGAAAATAACCAAAATGGGCATCAATAATAGAATGGAAAATACGTTATAGAGTGGTCTTAAAACGGAATGCTGCTTAGCTGAAGGACAGCTACTTGCTACAAGAGCAATGAATCTGTCCCAAGCCTTATATTAAATTAAATAAGTAATTAAAGAGAAATTATATTTCTAAAGACCCAAAACAGTCATACATGAGAAAATCTTTAAAACACACAAACAAAATGGAATGGGCATTGCCAAAGCCAGAGTGATGGAAACTGGGGGGACAGAGGGACACAGGGATGCGAATGGGAGAAGAACCCGGGGACTCCGAAGACCTGGCCGTTCTCTTGTTCTTGACCATAGCGGTGGATGGATGAGTAACGGAACCTATTGAAGTTATTTCAGCTAAAATATAAAGCTATACACTCTTCGATACGTATGATATATTTTACAGTAAAACAAATGGAGAGTGGCGCAGTGAAATTAATCACTTTTTATGAAATCTCTAAACTGAATCACTGGCTTGTCAAAAATGCTGCATTGTGATACATGATATTTGGTTACTTTTTTTCTCACTCTGACACTTCCCACTTTTGATTTTTTTGTCACTTCTAAGTAACAAATATAATTATAATTTTGTCTGAGTATGTGCAATTAAAAGGATGCCATTTTAATGTAGTACTATTTAATGTTTTCCAAAACTGCTGGGGGTTAAGAAGATGTTTTTATAGTGTGATGTTATAATGCTATCTTTCATGACACCAAAGTGTCCACAGATTTATTGGTAAGAAATGATGGCTTAGTATACAAGTCAAGAGTCTAATTCCAGTAGGCTGGCATTTCATTTTAAGATATACTAAACAAGAACCAAACCAAATCCACTGCCATCTACTAGATTTTGACTCACAGCAAATCTCCAGGACAGAGTAGAACTGCTCCTTGGGGTTGCCAAGATTGTCAATCTTTACAGGCGTTCACAGCCTTATCTCTCCCCTGTGGAGTTGCTGGTGGCTTTGAACTGCTGGTGTGTGGTTCGCAGCCTAGGGCTTAATCCAGTGTGCAAACAAAACGCCTTAGGAAATATGTCTCAGTCACAAAATGACTAGTTTGCAAAGCCAGTAACGCTGGTGTATAATTGCTCTTTTTGTGCAGGGTGTTAGATGTCAAACATACACTTAGGGCTTTGCTAAAAAGAAAGAAATCCCCGTCAAATTGTTTAAAACACGAGTTTCGGTAAGTAGCAAGTAAAGAGAGTTCATGAGAACAAATCAGATTCTCATTTCTTGAATTTCCTCCCAAACTGTCTTCTAAAGAGGACACGTTTTCACAACACAGCATTTTCTTCATCCCCAGGATTTCTAATACTCTGTTCCATCCTTTGAAACAGAAATTTTGCTTTCGGTTTTCCTCCCTAGATAGATAGGGCAGTACCTTCCGAGAAGTTTCCATGCAGGCATTAAAGAATCAAACCTGCAATTTCAAAGATTTGCTTCTTTTTCCTACACCTCATAAAAGTATTTTCCTAGTTTATATCTACTTATACACTGGTACACTTACTTAACGTTTAAATTAATCACTATCTTGTGTAACAAGGCAGCCAATAGATGTTTACTCTGACACCAGATAAAGCTCATGAATTCTCTCTCTTTTCCTTGTGGGTCATGAAGGGTGTTAGTGAAAATGTGAGCCGCAGTGTTTCACTGTGCAGTACAATAGTTACAGTGTTCACGGAAAAGTCCTGCTCTGTGAATGTGACTCAGCTTGGCAGACCACTCGTCCTTCTTGGGAGAACACTGCTGCTATGCATTGAATTTACATAGAAAATATGCTTATGGATCTACATGGAGCTGGACTTTTTTAAACTTACAACTTAAAGAATTGGATCAAGTTTTCCATGAATATTCTGTAAGAGTAAATATTTAGAACACAGCTCTAATAATTCTTATATAGTCAGTCACCTATGTGCCCATGGAAGTAAGTATGAGGCAAACAGTAGAACTGAAAAGCATGATTTGGGCCCGCTAAAGATTAGAAACTTATGTGTATTGTATAATTTCACCAAAAAGAGAAACCAAAGACTAGGGGGAAAAGTTTAGCAATGACATGTTGGGCAAGCGACTAATCTCTAAAGTCTATAGAAAACTTTACTTCAACAAGAAAAAGACAAAATATCCAATTAAAAAATGGGCAGAAGACATGAGCAGACTCAAAGAAGACATTCAGGTGGCACATGAAGAAATGCTCATGATCATTATGCATTCAAGAGATGCAAATCAAGATATCACTTCATCATACTATTAATAGTAAGGTTCGGGACAACAGATGCCAGTGAGATTGGAGCCCTCATACACTGGTGAGACCCTCATGCACTGGTGAGACCCTCCTAGACTGGTGAGACTGTAAAATGATGCAACCACTGTGGAAATGGTATGACACTTTCTCCTACAGTTGGGAATTAAAAACCATATGACCCTGAAATTCCTCCTATTTGTTATATGCCCCAAAGAGATAAGAGCCATAGCAGAAATACATACATACTTACACACACCCATGTTCAATGCAACACTAATCACAATAGCATGAACATGGAAACAATCTAAATGCACATAAGTGAAAGTATTTATAAATAAGCCTTGGTCCATACAATGCGGTAGCATGCAATATTGCAGAATAAGGATGAATCTGTGAAACACTTTATAGTTTGGATGAACCCGGAGGGTACTAAGGTGAGTGAAATTGTTGTTACATGCCACCAAGTCATTTCCAACCCACAGCAAGTGTGCACAACAGAAGGAAGCACTGCCCTGTCCTATGCCACCCTCACAGCTGTTCCTTTGCTTGAGCCCATCATGTGGAGCTACTGTGAGTGAAATTAGTCAATCATAGTAGGGCAAATATAGTATGAGACCACTATTATAAAGAGTAAAAAAAAAAACAGTAAGTGTTCACATTAAAAGGAACATTCTTTGATGGTTACCAGGGTTGGGAGGGGTAGTGGTGGAGAAAAATGAGGAAATCACTGGTTAGATGGTAGGCAAGTGTTAACTCAAGTATGAAGGGGAAGGGCATATACAATAAGAATAAGGCTAGAAAAGATGATAGTAGCAGAGGAAGACTCTGAGATGTTTGTAAGAGTTAACAGCAACAGACACAAATACCATTAACTATACAATCCCGCGATAGTAAGTAATCTACTAGTAAGTGTGTGGATACAGGCTGAACAAGTGTGGGAAGAAGAGCAATATATCCACAAGTACATAGAGATTTGTCAGAGGATCGATGTATGTGTCTAATTACCTTTGCTATAAATATATCCACGAATGTGGAGGAGTATGCAAGGAGTAAAGTTATGAAAACTTCTTAAATATAATCAAATAACTTGAGGGAATGAGTATCATCCTAGAAGGTCTTGGTGGAGTTGGAGAAAAATATGCAAAAAATCTCAAACTAATAAGAGAGACTAAACTCACTGGTTGGATAGAGACTGATGGGTCCCCCAAGAATAAGGCCTTAAAGTCCCCCTTTAAATATGCCCATTCAGGTCTTGAGCTGAACTAGACCCTGTGTTAGAATAACCAACCATTTAAGATTCAAGGGACAGCATTTGTCCAATGACAAAATTCACAGGGTTAAGAAAGAACGAAGAATGGAACTAGGAAACGCCAGAAGGAACGGTTAAGTGATGAGGGGATGCACTAGATGAATTGAAACACAAAATACACATGACTCATAAAATGTAAGACTAATGATCTGCTCTGTAAACTTTCACCTAACTCAAAATATTGTGTAAAGAAAATATATGTGTGACTGTTTCTCTGTCTCTTTCTTTCTCTCTCTCTCTCTTTCTTTCTTCCATTCATGTGGACTTCAATTGAGTAAACGAGATGAAATTAGTCTGACTCAAATAAATCAGCTTTCATTTGCAACACTTGGAGGTAGGACTCTGAAAATACTGAAATATTTTTTAAAATCTCCTAAATGTACAGTACAGTCAGTACTTGAAACCTTGGGAGAAAACATCAAACAAAACAACAAAAAGGGCAACAATATCCTGATTAAAATAAAACCAAACTCACTGCCCTTGGAATAATTCTGATGAATAGCAACTACATGTTGTCTTTATGAGGTGCTGTAGAGTCCGTGCCAACCCACAGCAACCCTCTGCGAGACAAAACAACACACTGCCAGGTCCTGCCCAGTCCTTCCAGGTTCTCCTATGCCTGCTTGACAGCCACTGTGTCAGCTGACCCCGCCACAGGCATCCCTTTCTTTTGCGGCTCAGTTCCTTTACCAAACATGATGCCCTTCTCCAGGGCTTGGTCTCTCTGGACAACATGTCCCAAGTAGGTAAGAAATGCCATCGTCTTTGCCTTTGAGAAGCACTCCGCCCACACTTCTTTCAAGGCAGACTTGTTTGGCCTTCTAGCAATCGCTGGTACTTTCAATATTCAATGTCTAGCTTTCACGTGCATGTGAGAGGACTGAAATGCCATGGCTTGGAGTAAGTGCTCCCTAGCCCTCAAAGTAACATCCTTCCTTTTCAACCCTTTAAAGAGGTCTGTGCAGCACATTTACCCAATGCAATGTGTCCATTGGTCTCTCTATTGATTTTTTAAAGATCATTTTATTGGGGGCTCTTACAATCCATACATCAATTGTATCAATTGTATCAAACATACTTGTACATATGTTGCCATCATTATTTTCTAAACATTTACACTCTATTTGAGCCCTTGGTATTAGCTCCCCTTTTTACCTTCCCTCTCAGCCCCCTCATGAGCCCTTGATAAATTTGCTGCTTCCATGAGCATTGATTGTGGATCCAAGCAAGATGAAATCCTTGACAACTTCCATCGCTTCTCCATTTACCATAGACCTCCTGGTCCAGTTGTGAGGATTTTGGTCTTCTTTACTTTGAGTTTTAAAAGAGTGAAAAATGGGTGTTCATTGTATTGAGACATCCTGCCTAGTTATGAAACACCTGAATCTCAGATATCTTTAGTTGTAAATTTTTCTGTTTCTTTCGCATGTTGCTGCCATTTTAAAAAAAATGAAACTTTGAATCTCATGTTATTATGCCCTAAGATGAGAAATCACTTGAATCCTTTGCTCTCTGGACCCCCCTTGTGCACCGCCCCCCCCTCCCCCGCCGCCCCAGGGAATTCTGGTGATAGGAGAACAGCAGCAGTAGCCCCTAGACATTTACCTGTTTCAAACATGACTACTGTCCGGGCAGTAGCCCAAAATTTCCTTTTCCATCACCTTTTAAAGAGATCTACTCCAATTATATATTTTAAAGTGATTTGTTGTCTCATTAAGTTAACAATTTCACACAGACTTTCATCTCTTGCTTTGGCATGGAGATTATAGGGGAGGCAGGTCAGGATGATAAAGTAAGAACATTTAAAAGTCCTTTGTTCCTCTTCTGTTGTAATTGGATTACTGCTTTACTTGCTGCTAATGACTCTGATTTACATCAAACATCCTTTTAAATGGCACTTTTTTACTTTATATGACTGTATACAAATCAAAAGAAATTGGGTTTAGGCTAAGTTTTTCCCTCCATTGTTTTCTTTAGCAAATCTGATATCTAAAAATATAGATATCTTTCTATGAGTATTATACGGGCATTTCGAATATTTCTTATAATATTTTATTAAAAATTCATATTTTTATGTTTGTGTTGACCATCTGCTATGTTGAACTGTTTTATAGTTTTCATATTTGTAAAAGCTGTCTATAGATTTCAAATGACAGTAGAGTAGTACAGTAGGAGGGAAGAGAAGCTGAGGTATCATAAGAAAAGTAATATTAAAATTTCTGTTTTGGTTCCCTGAAGAAGCACTGACTTTAGCTCATTAAGGCACTAGTTAATTTGTTTCTATTCTTTCTACATTTTAAAGCAGAAAATTGAAGGAATCTGGGGTTTAAAGAGAAATTACATGGGTATTGTGAAGATGAAAAAAACATCTGAATATTCAAATAGTATGCTTTTGATCAGTCTAGACTACTTTAATGGACCTCACTCACCTAAACTAAAAATCACATGTGGTATGAAAATGATGATAAATATTCCCCAGGAAAGCCAAAAATGAGTACTTAGGAATATTTAATATTCTTACAAACCATGGGCTGTAAACAGTAAGAAGACAACAAAGATTCTCAATTGAATATTTAAAAATGTAGTACATATCCATTTATATTAAAAATATAGTTTTGAATAATGAGATAAATAGGAAAATAAAAAACTCATATGTAAACAAATACACACTAACAGGAGTATTCCCCAAAAGATTAACAAGAGTATACCTAAGACTAGTGGACACAGAGCTACTTGTCAGACTACTTTTAAGCACAGTGTAAGCAGAAAACACTTAAGTAATATGCAAGCCAGTCTGTGGCCACCTTTGGCACCTCAACAAGACTCATATTTTTAGAGCACACATTTATTTTCAAGAATAAATCAAATATCTTTTGCACAGATTGAGCATTATTTAACACCAGAAGCATGTCTTTTTCCTTACACAGTTCCTAGAAAATAAGTACACATTTTGTAACCAGTCTATGAATAATCAATGCCTTCTCCCAAACGGGAGACCAGAATATTCCGAATTTCAGCCTCAGTAAACAAGTGTATGTTTGGATGTCTGTCTAGGTTGATGTATACACACTTTGCACACCATAAACAATCTCCTGAAAAGGTTTCTGGAACCTGGGGGAGGGAGTGTCTTCATTAAGGATTATAGGTAAATGTTTCTCTGCTAAGACCATTTACCAAAGGCTAGTTCCAAACACATAGCAATTTATTGGAAAGAGAAGTATTCCTGCTTTATTAGAGGGATACTAGATACTCCTTGTCAGGGGAAAGGTATTCTAGTTAAAGTTTTTGTCTTGAGAACAAGTACCCAAGGCTCGTTCAGAAAGCAGACCTTGCATTCTCTCAATATTCTCCCCAAAGAGCAGCATTCTGTGGAAAAAGAGAGAATATTTGTGTTGTTATTTTATCAGCAGGATTCTAGATATTTCGTGTTAGGTAAAACAGTTATTAAAGAAGATTTTGATGAACGGGAACTAAGACGAGAAGGAATAAATCTATTCTAATAGAGGGAAAAGTACAGTTGAAAACCAAGTGTACGAGTGTGTGTGCGTGTGTGCATGTGTATGTGAGTGTATGAGTGTGTGTATGTGTGTGTGCATGTGAGAGCGCATGTGTGTATGTGTGTGAGTGTGTGTCCATGTGTATGTGAGTGTATGAGTGTGTGTGCGCGCATGTGTGTGAGTGTGTGCGCGCATGTGTATGTGTGCGTGTGTATGTGTGTGTGTGTGCGCATGTGTATGAGTGTGCATGTGTATGTGTGCGTGCATGCATGTTTATGTGTACATGCATGTGTATGTGTGTGCGCGCGTGCACGTGTGTGGGGGGGTTTATATTGAGTAGTGTGGTGAACAGGCCCAAGGAAATCTGACTTCTGGATGTCTATGCCTCTGGTTTCATTCAGCATCTTAGTTTTCTAAAATAAGTTTTTATTGTGAAATTGATGAGGGTTTATGTTTCAAAAGTTAATTTTGTTTTCAATAATGTAAAACACTTTTCAACAACCCTGATAACTTTCCCTGCCCCACCCCCCTTTAATTACTCTTCTCCTTTGAGATAGTTTATTGTGCCAGCCTGGCCGATAAACACAAGTGGGATTAACTGAAGGGCGGAGAGATAAACGGCTCAGTGAGCCTCGCCTTTCTTGTCTCTTGCTCTTTGATCATCGGACTAGTGTGCGGCTGCCTTGCTTGTTCTGTGCCTCAGTTTACAGGCTACACTACCTGTGGGAGGCCTAGTCTGTGAACTGTGTCGCTATAAGTTGAGGTCCTTTAAGACATCTCTTGAGCTGGGGACTGGCGGTTGGTGACCTGGCTGACAGTTGGTGACCTGCCTTGTGACTGGCTGCTGTTCTGAGATAGAGCTAGCTCTCTCTATATACGGAGGAAGAGCTGGCAGCAGACTAGACTTGAAGGACTGCTAGTGTCTCATGGGAGTGAGTTGCACTGAGCCATTTGTATGGCTTTAAAATTTAACTGTTCATTTCTTGTATTATATATCCATCTGTATATAATTTAACAGTTCATTTCTTGTGTTATATATCTAATTATCTTTATAAATAAATATATTAAACTATCAGCAATTTGGTTTTATCTCTCTAGAGAACCCTGTCTAACACATCCTTCTTGAGAAATGCTCTTTCCCTTCACACAAGCTAATAACTGTCTGTCTACCCGTTAGCCCAGAGGTGTAAAACTGGTGGCCCACGGGCTGCATGCAGCCCCCGAGGTAATTTTTGTGGCCCATGATGGTCTAAAATAAAGTGTAATGAGGGAATTGTGTGTACAGTATTGCCTCGATCTCCCCTAAGTGCTATTTTCTTCATTACAATTTTCTATTTTCATTTTATTTCAGAGCGTTGCGGGCCACAAAAAATTGCCTCCGGGCCGCATGCAGCCCGTAGGCCGCCAGTTTGACATCCCTGCTTTAGCCTATTGATCCATCTTCTCTTCCTTGCCCTCCCACCCACTCTAAATCCCTTCAGGAATAAAAATATGTATGTCTAATGCAGCTGGGTGAATCATGTTTAAACTAAGCCCTTCACCTTCACACTACCACCCCGATCTAACATACACACACAACTCAAGTGAACAAAGATTCATTAGGACTCCCTTCTTGGAACTGGAGAAGTAGTGGGTCTGCAGAGGGTCACTGAGGTGACCCTGCCATTTTTCAATTACATCTTCTGTCAGTGAGGTGCCTCGGCTTCTCACAAACGGACTCAGATGGACTCTACCACAGATGACCAGAACTAAGGGCTCAGATATTTAAATGTTATTTATTCTTTAATTAATGTTACAGAAAAATATTAGTAATTTATAAGTAATTTATATTTCTAAACATAGATAAATATTTGTAACACTCAAAGTCTTGGGTTTTGATTTGCTAATCTGGGGTTTTGTATTCTTACATAATTCACCTACAATTTGGTTTCAATTCATAGATGGCTTATGATACCTTGGAAAGACTGTAACACATGCAAATAAAAATTCTAAATGAAAGATTAGAGGTTATTTTCTGTTGACGCAAGCAAACGTACAAAAAGCAACTGTTTTTCTCCTGAAAAGTACAGTCATTTGATTTGATACATGATCATTTATATAACGTAATTTACCATCTGTATTCATCAATTTGAAAGTGACACGTGTCTCTGCACTGTACCATATTTTGTGATGCCATTGTAAGACGGCTGCCTGCAGACCCTGCACACGGTTCCCGAGAGCACCCTTCCACCTCGCCGGTCCTCTCTGGCCCTTTCTGCTCCGAGTTGCTAACTTCTAGTAACCCTAAACTGTAGTTCGCCCTTACTGTTTGGTTTGTTGGTCTCTGCAGGACACCTCCTTCTTTCCCCTCACTCTGCCATTTTGCAGGATAGCTGAACACATGACCCTCGGCTGACTCCTTGTCAAGAGAGCAGCTCTTGCTCCACTCATTGGTCTAACCACGTGTTCCAGGGGGAGGGACTTATTGGCTAGCCAGCCCTTCTAGTTTCCCATGGGTCACTTCTGGTTCCACATGAGTCTCTTCCAGTTCCCACGATTCCAGTTCCCACGGTCTCTCCAACCCCCAACCCCACCATGAGTCCAGCCTCCACTTCCTCCAAGCCGACTTCCTCCAGTTCACAGATAAGCTGGGTGCAAGGAAACGCCTAGCTTTCTTGAATTTAGCTTTGGTTTGGAGGTTTGGTCTTTTTCTCTGTTTGTTTTTTTCCTTTTGCCAACGTTTGGAAGTATTTTTGGAAGTAAGGTCGCTAAACAAATTGCTACTCTGGTCATTTCCAAAACTACTCAAGAGGCGTTTTAGGTGCAGCTGTGCCTCCTGCCTCCACGCTATTACATCCCTGGTACAATTCTGGTGGGTTAATGACTACCCAGCCAAATATTCCGATTTGCCTACCGTTGGCTGCATTCAGATGGAGCCGTAGGCAGGTCCTGAGGCCACCAAGTGGTGGTCGTTTTAATGCCTGGCGTGCTGTCTCGAAAATGTGCCAGGCCTGGCCGCAGTTAGGGCTGGGGCACCACACTGCCAAGGATAGACACACCTGTCTGAGGCGCTCAGGTTCCAGAGGATTCTGGGAAGCCAGTTCTTTAACCACTTTGGCTGTTTGTTTTCTAGATGGGCAAACAGGAGCCTGTTCCCAGGGGAACACCTGTGTACTGTATCATGTCTAATTAGCCAGGAGTGGACCCGGCAGATGCTACAGAAGCAGCAACGACTAGCCTTCTGCAATTTGATCTTACCCCAGTGCATTCTAGGTGGTAAGAAATCCTGGGCACGGAAGGGCACACTCCACCTTCCTACTCTGATTCAGCTAGAACTTCTCTGCAAGAGCATGGGAACGTGGGCAGACATCCTACATCCAGGCATTTTTCCTCTGGAAAAACAGTAAAGACCTTTGTTCCAAATGTACCAAGAACCTTAAAAAGGGCCTAGTGCCTGGGACTGAGCCTCTCAGCCCCTCCCCCAACTACACTGCCCTCTGTCACTGAACTTACAGAACCCGAGAAGGAGGAGGGCCCTGCCAAAGGTTTACCTTTTGTAGAGGCGGCCAGAGAATATGGTCTCAAATGATTCATAAGCTTTTCACCCTAATTGAACTCAAGCAGATTAAGAGCAACTAGACAGTTGCTCAGACAATCCAGAACAGTACATAGATCGTTTTCAGCACCTCATCCTGGCCTATGACTTGGCTTGGAATGATATATTGATAATTCTAGGACAAACTATGAAAGACTTTGAGAAAGAGAGAGTACTAAAGGAAGTTAAGAAATTTGCAGGTAGTTTACATGTGATGAATAAGTATCCGGTAGGAGAGACAGCTGTGCCTCCAACTGACCCTGCCTAGGATTAGAAGGATCCCACTGACAGGTGGGCATGGGAACATTTTCTGGTGTGTATCAAAAATGGACTAAAGTCAGGGCAGCAAATGGCCATTGACTACACTACAGTAACAGCCATGAACCAGGAGCCTAATGAACGTCCTGTAAGCTTCTTGGAATAGCTGAGAGAAGCCCTAAATAAGCACACCACAGTAGATTTACACTCATACAGAGGGAAGATCATACTAAAAGACAAATTTCTCACACAGTTACATCTGACATTTGAAAGAAGCTCCAGAAGTTAGTGCAAGAGCCTGGAAGAGCTACCCTAGAAGACATGGTCGCTGGTGCCAGTGCAACCTTTTACAATCGAGACAGAGAGCAAGAGGCTCAGGCTCAGGAGGACATAAGTAAAGATGTTAAGCATGCACAGGTACCAGCCGTCATTGCTAACCAATGCCTATCTACTGCCTGCCAGTTTCCAAAGACCCCTGCACCGGGTATAAAGTGATACCTCTCTTGGCATGTGGACCACTGGGCAAAGGAGTGCCCTAATAGAAATTGGCCTCCATGGGGGCTGTCCTTTCGCTTCAAACAAATTGGCCACTGGGCAGCATTCTGTCCTATGGGGAAAACCCAAGAGGGAAGTGGCCCTGGGCAAGTCTGCAGCTGCTAACTGAAGACTGGAGTGGCCCTGCCCAGAGGGCTCAGCAGCAGGAGATGGCTGTTCCTGGTCTGGAGCCGTGAGAGAGCATACATGTGGCGGGTAGGCCAGTCAATTTCCTCCTAGACATTAGGGCCACTTACTCTGTTTTTACCTCCTTCCCTGGACCCCTGGCCCAACACACATGCACCACCATGGGAATGTCAGGGAAATTTTTAATCAAGCGTTTTACAGAATTTTTTTTTTTACAGAACTCTTAAGGTGCCTCGGGGACACCTCTTCTCTCCTAGCTTTCTAACAGTCCCTGAGTGTCCAGCTGCTCTTCTCGGCCGAGATATGGTGTCTAAGCTCCGTACATACATAGTCATAGTCATAGGGCGTCCTCCTAGCCCCACTTCAGCTTTCCAGACGACACTCACCTCAGAGGAGCAGCTAAGCCCCACCCAGGAACAGTGGGAAATTGCCATAAACCCTGACGTCTGGAACATGGGGGTTCCTGGAAGAGCTAATTATGCAGCTCCTGTAAAGGTTTTGCTAAAAGATTCCACCCAGTTTCCCCACCAGCAGCAGTACCCTTTAAAGCCTGAAGCCATCAGCGGATTAGAGCTCCTTGCTAGCAAATGCCTCCAGCATGGACTTTTAGTCCCTGCTAATTCCCCGTGTAACACCCCAATATTACCAGTCAAAAAGAAAGCCGGGTCTTTCTGGTCTGGCTGGTTCAAGACCTCAGTATAATAAAGAGTCAGTGATCCCACTGCACCCAGTAGTACCTAGCCCATATACACATCACTCTTAGGTGAAATTCCTAGCTCCACACAGTGGTACAGCATCCTGGGCTTGAAAGATGCCTTTTTCTGCATCCCGCTGGAGTGGAAATTAGAACAGGGCAGTCATACCGATTTTGTAGGACTGTGTTAACACACAGGTACAGAGATAGTCCCCATCTCTTTGGACAAGTCCTAAGCCAGGTCCTAGCTGGTCTTGCTCTAACAGGAGACACAATCCTACAATATGTGGACGGTCTCCTCATCTGCTTTGCCACTCGAGAATGGTCTATTTCTCATACTGTACAAGTACTAAACTTCTTGGTAGAAAGAAGCTATAGAGTCTCTAGGGCCAAGGCCCAGCAAGTGCAACAGGAGGTATCATACTAAGGACCAGTCTTATCAAAAGGAAAGAAAGGACTCTCTTTAGAAGGAGTAAGAGGAATTGTGGAGCTACCCAAGCCAGAGATGCAGAGACAGCTATGAGTACTACTGGGACTTACTGGGTTTTGTAGAATTTGGATTCCCAACTAGGGACTCCTGGCGAAACCTCCACAGGAAAGCCTGAAAGGGAAAAATGACTTAGAACCTCTCCTTTGGGGCACAGAGCAAAAGAATGCTGTAGACCAACTTAAGGCTCTTCTGCTTCAACCCCCAGAACTGGCCCTCCCAAGCCCTACAAAAAAAGTTTTTTCTATATGCCCATGAGATAAAGGAGGTAGCCCTGGAGTGCTAATCCCAAAACAAGAACCCCCGTCTCAACCAGGGGCATATTTATCAAAGAGACTAGATCCCACCTCAGCTGGCTGGCAACCTTGACTGTGCCCAATAGCTGCCATGATACACCTGGCCCAAGAAGCAGTTAAGTTTACAATAGGAAGAATGTGAGAGGTCCTGACTAACCATAGGATCTCTGCAGTTCTACAAGCCAAAGGCTATAACTGGCTTTCTGATAGTTGCCTATTAAAATACGAAATCCTTCCTTTAGAGAACCCTGACAGCACAATACAAACCTTCATAATCTCAGCCAGGCTCCATAGCTCCCTGACCCTAGGAATGGCTGTGAGCCCCTCTATTCCTGCTCTGAGTCATTGTCTATTAAAAACCTGCCTCGGCCAGACCTCAAAGACCACCGGCTTGCTGTAGCAGCAGCGTCTGGATCTCTGACAGTAGCAGCTTTGTAACTGATGGAGTGAGTGCACAGGGCCAGTTTTGCCATCATTTCCCTTGACCTGGTCATTGAAGCCAATCCCCAGCCCAGCTTGCTGAACTCATAGCTTTGTCATGGGGCCTCAAGCTAAAGGTAAAGAGATTAACACAGATTCTAAATACGGTTTTTTATTTCTTCATGTGCACTCATCAATATGGCAATAAAGAGGATATCTAACCACTCAGGGAAGCCCCATTAATTATAGGGACCAAATCAGAGTACTTGGAATATTCTATTTCCAAAAACCTGCTGAAGTGGCAGTAGTACATTGCTGGGGGTACCGGAAGGGAGTCTCTGAAGTTGCCGTGAGCAATTGAGCAGTTAGCAGGGCAGCCAGGCAGGCAGCACTCAGCACAAACCCTCTAGTCTCCATAAATGCCTTTGTTCCCAGAACCACCTTCCTCTTCCATCTCATACTCCCAAGGAAGTGGAACAGGCTAAAACTCCAGAATTCTGCCGTCAAACTAATGGAAGGTGGGAGAAAAATAACAAACTTCTATGATCACAAAGAATATGGTGTGTGTTAGTCTGGGTAGACTAGATAAACAAATTCATAGACACGCACGTGTACAAGAGAGGATTTTATAGAAAAGAGCAATTGTATATTAAGAAAACACCCAGCCCTGTCCACATCAAGTCCATAAGTCTGATATTAGCCCATATGTCCGATACCAGTCTATAAATTCCTAGTCAGACTCACACAGTCTATAAATTCCTATTCAGACTCACACAACACATGAAATGACACTGAATGCAGGAAGATCGCAGGCCAGTGGGTGGAAAGTCTTGTGGATCCCATGATGGTGTAAGCCTCTCAGTGCTGGCAGGGGTCGTGGCTCCTCCAGCTCCAGAACTCTGGCTCCATCAGCATAGCCCCATGTAGCTTGCCAACAGGAATGTCTCCCAGGGAGATTGTGTGTCCCACCTCCAGGGAGGAAGGCAGGGGTTCCCAGAATCCTCAGCAGAAGGCCATGCCCACACAGAGGCCTCACTGGCTATGACCTGATTGACAGGCCAGACCCTACCCCTTTGCAAGTTGACAGGAGATCATGTAACTGCCACCCGGTGGAAAGCTGCAAAATTTTTCCATGATGCCACACATCTTAGCTATAAACCTTCCTTATCACTGCTTACTCAACAGTCTGTGGGCCCAATTTAGCCTCAAATATCAGGTCAATAACCTCTCACTGTCCCACTTGCCAGAGCAGCAGTCCCCAAGGGGTGGTTAGAAGTCACCGTGCTCAGCCTGCTCAACACAAAGGATCTTACCCCGGGGAAAATTGGCAGGAGTATATTATTCAAGTCCCAGCCATCCAAGGGTTCAAATCTATCCCTGTGTTCATGAACACTTTTACTGGGTGGATTGAAGCATATCCCACCTGCACGAGAAAGCTCATGAAATATCTAAACAGTTACTTCAGAAAATAATTCCTTGATTTGGGCTTCCTAAATCACTACAAAGTGCTAATGGGCCTCCTTGTATTTTTTAAATCATTAGGCAGTTTCTCCACACTTAGGAATAACATCGTCTCCACTGTGCCTGGTGCAATTATTAGGGGAAGTAGAGAGCATTAGCTTTCAGGAAATTGACACAAGAAACTCAGATGAACTGGGAAGATGCACTGCCAATAACTATGCTATATCTCAGAATTACCCCATGATGCCCTACATGTTTAAGCTCCTAAAACATTTTATATGGGCGGCCTTTCCTCATAACAGAGCCAGCTGTAGATACAGAAGTATCCTTAATACAGCAATATGCTATAAGAGTGGCCAATGCCAAGAGGCTTTCCATCAATACAGGTTTCTTCAAGCCCAAGGGGATGAAAATCTTCTCCCCTCATGCCTTCCTAGAGACCCAGTTCTTATAAAAAGCCTGGAAGGACAGGTCCCCCAATTCCCAGCTCCAGCCAGTCCTTTCCCAGTGTTTCTCTCTAGCTCCACTGCCTCTGATGTTTCAGGACAAAGTGCAAGGATCCACCACTCACAAGTTAAATTGTGCAAGCCATTGGAAATAGGGCCCTCAGACACAGATCAAACGAAGCAAGACAAGTGCACATGTGAGCCATCAGACGGCCTTCAGATGGTGTTTCGTCGGCACCCTGCGACAGATCAGTGCTTGGCAGAAAGCCTTCTCTCAAGCACACAACAGTCTTTAGAAGATGCTTTGACACAATTCCTGTGTTGAAAGTAAGCTTTCAGCTATGCCTGCCAATCCAGTGTTAGTGCCTCCTGTGATTTCCTTTGGAATCTTCCAATGTGAGACAAACCCACGCTTCCATGGGCATTGCCATTCCAAAGCTCTTACCCAGCCTGACCTAAATTGTTCACCTGTTTTGTCTCTTCCAGGAGTCGTCAGATTACTAATGACCTTGAGCCAAGTTTTCCATCCCCCAGATCACCCATGTCTGGATCACCTCAACCCCATCTACTTTGGCCCCCTAAATGAATGACAACCTTTCCCAATAGAGCCGGAGAGGTGTGGCTCCAAAGCCCCACTTCATGTCCATTTGACAGCAGGAAGTAGTCAGAGATGGTCTCCACCCAGTACCCTCAAAGATTTATGTCCCTACTCCTTCAGTGGGGAATGCCCAATTGCTAGATTAGGGACAAAGGGGAGTTCTCTCCCCCACATGCATGCCTAGAAAAAAACTGGCTGGCAGGATCACAATAAAGGGGTTGCAAAGAAATGAGGCACACTTGACATCTATGGGAAAATCCAGGAGGGAACATGTTCAGACCCAAGTCACCTAGGCCCAGGCGAGAGGTACGCCTGGGCACATAGACTAGGCACCAGCAACATGACATGACACAGGTGCACCTCAGCCAATAAGATTGGTCAATATCCCCAAGCACTCCTCCCCAGCTGGAGTGGGTAAATAACACAGGCTTAGGGCAGGCCTCTCTCCTCGCCTCTATCTTTCAGGTGCACACTGCAAACGGAGGGTGAGGGTCTTCCTGCGGGTGGGTGCACACGCACCGCACCTCTGTTCCCGCTTGTCCTTGGCCTCTGGGGATTTCCTGCTCTTGGTTCCACACACGTGTTTGCATGCTCCTGTTCTGGTGTTCTTTTCACATGGTTTTTCTCGCTCTCCTGAAGTGCCCATCTTCAGTCACGAGCTCCCCTGGGTTCCCTGCACAGCCTTGTGCACTTTGCAGAAATAGCATGTTCTCTTTGAGACTGTCATACCGGAAACTTCTCTTTCCCTCCTAAAAGTCACTAGGATTACAACAGTGCTTTTGCCATGTGAATTCTTTCCGTGTGGCGAAGCAAGAACCGAGGTAAACCGCTTCAAAAACCTAACACAATCACGACACTCAAGGTTGTGGTTGAAACTCACCAGCTGCTCTGTGAGAAAAAGCTGAGGCTCTTTGCTCCCCACTCTATCTTCTCCCATGATGATTACAGACTTGGAAACACTATATAAGTTCACTACGAGTCAGAATCTACTCAGCAGTAAAGCATATAGTCTTGTTAGGGTACCTTTTAAAAACACCTAATAAAAACAGTGGTTTCCAAGGTTAAATTCAAGACAGAGAAGTAAGCTCAGCAAAAACACAAAACCAAACTCATTGGCACCTAATTGATGCCAACTCACAATGACCTTGTAGGCCAGGATGGGTTTCTAGGAATCTAACTTCTTACGGGAGTAGAAAGCCTTGTCTTTCTCCATAATTTTATGGCACTTTTATTTTTGTGCTTACAAGCAATAATCTTAATGAATTTCTCAACAGACACAGGATGACCATGTAGGCTTATTAGGAAGAAGTCTTAAAAAAGAAAACTGAATCGGTAAGAAAATGGCCAGGGAATTTCCACAGGATTAATTTTCCTGTTCATGACAATGCTGAATGAAGTAGCTCATACTTCAACGGTAGCAAGGATTGCCCCTTCAGAATTTTCGTGTTCCCAAAGTGCAGATAATATTGAGAAGAAAAAAATCCCAACAATTTGAGTCGCTTGACAATGCCCATTTTCCACATCAATTTGTGGGGGATATTTAAAGAAATGGAAAAAGACCTCGATGGAGGATATGCCAAGAAACAAAGCCTCATATTTTGATATTTTTCATTTAAAAGAAGGTTTTTTTTAAATGATTTTATTGTATGGCCAGATCAATACCAGGCCAGCTTCTAGCAGCAAATGACCTTGAATCTCCCCCACCCGTGTGGAGCTGACCAGAGGTGGCTGAAACAACTAGCAGCAAGTGGCCTTGAATCTCACACACACATCTGTGGAGCTGACCAGAGCGGGCTATGTCAAGCAGCTTTGGAAGTTTGTTTTTTCTTTCTTTTACTCACGGCCCATTTTGCTCATGGCTCATTTTATTTCACGGCCGTTTGGCTCAGTGCCCCCTTTGTTCTTGGCCCCCCTACCCTGCACCCAGCACGAATACACCCGGAACCAGGAAGACACCTTACATTCCAGAAACCCACACATACCTGTATCTCCCAATCCCTGACTACTTTATTTTATAAGGCAGCCCAGTTACATGTTCCCTGGCCATATAAGCACCACCCCTGTAGCCTGGGGGGTGACTCCCTCGGCCCCAACACTGTGGACCCTGGGACTTCACCCAGGCTGGGTTTTTCTCCCCAGTAAAGCCTGTTTGCTCAAATTCGACTGATTTGGTCTCTGGTGCCTCTCGACTACCTTACATTTATAACAAAACTTTTCTGTTTACCCTGATATGTACCCACCCTTTCATCAGATGAACACTGTGAATATTCAACTGATCAAAATACATAGAGTGAGAATCATCCACAAATCAACCACTAAGAAATATGATTAAAAGGTTAAAATATTACTACTAAAATAGTTGAACACAATCTTTATATATTTTTGTCTCTTGGTGACGAATTGTAGTAAGGTTAGAAAAAAAATGCTGACCTAGATTAAATACTTTAATTCCTTAAGTCATAATGCATCATAACCACTACCTATTTGATGCATTACATCCCTCCCTACACAACTGTTACAGATTTGAAGCAAAACTAACTCCCTGGATTCCTGCAGCTACATGGGAATCCTACTCTACCCCTTCATCAAGTCCCGTTGGCTCCAGTTCCACTTAAAAGCTTCCAACATGCCCCTATTTCCACATACTGTCCTTGTCTAATCTTCCATCATGTAGTATTGAGACTAAGAGAAAGCCTCCTGACTAGTCTCTGCTGCTAGCTCTTCATTTAATAACCATGTAAAAATCAATTTGTAAACATTCATGGAATTCATGATTATCTACCGAGCTCCCACTTTGAACCACTGTTTCTAGGCACTCCAAAAAGGGCAGTCAACAAGTCAATGTTTCTTTTCTCAGGCAACAACTGTTGAGCTCCAGAATTCCCCAACTATTCTTCTGCTTCCAGTGCTCTTACTCGGGTCATTATTTCCCCCAGATTGTCTTTTTCCTCGCTTCTTAGCCTTGCTTCATAACACTGTTCCTTTGAGATTCTACACAATGGTTACCTCCTCCAGGAAGACTTCTCCTCAAAGGGGATTAAGTGCAGACATTTCTGCTTCCAGACATTTCTGGGCATTCTTACTTCTCAGCTTTTTCTCACTGTGTTGTCATAGTTCATTACTTTCATGTCTTCCTTTATTAGACTGAGAAATCCTCCCAAGAAAGCATTCTATTTCAACTCTAATTTATTATATTACATCATGATCTTATAACCTATCGGGGCAAGAGCAGAATATTGCTTAGATTTTGTTTCTTTAAAAGGAAAAAGAAGAAGAAAAAGAAAAAGAGCCTCACTTTTAGAAATCCAGTCTGTATTTTGCATTCTATATGCTTGAAAAGCATTTTTGTTTTTGGTTGGCCTGGGATCTTCCTATTTAAGACAAAAATCAAATAAGACGGAACAGGTTTTATATTCTGAATATAAAAAGCCAATATCAAATCTATTTTTAACTGTCGATGTGCTATACTCTTCAAATTTCATATATTTTTCTAAACTCTTTTTTTTTCTGCTCAAATGTATGTCCCATTAATTGTTATTTGGGTCATAAAACATCCAGCTGGTTTTCCTCAGGCAGATGAAAATGTGGGTAGGTAGGGAATGGTGAATTACATATGCAGAATAAGTTTTTATTTATTTCAACCATTGGTAATTTTTCGACTCTCCTTGAAATTTAGGCATATCTTTTAGGTCTAGTCATCTCTGACCCCACTTATTCTAGCCAAGGAATCCGGAAGGGTGTGCGAGGCAGTGGTTTAGATCTTTTAAAGGGTATGTTTTTCTGACATTCTGTCTGGAGAAAGAACATTGAACCCACATGTGTTGTTTCTCTTGTTGCCACTGACATCCAGCAGTCAACATCTGGCTTGTTTTTAGTTTAGTTTTATTTTCCCCCCCATATTTCTCACCCCCCTTCATTTGTTATAATGTGGCTTTTCTATTTTTCTAAACTTATCCCAGATGCCAAGACTATACATTCTATAGGGCTTTATTTTCTGTTGCTGATGTGTCAGTGAATGATTATCATTTTTCTTTATAATATGAAGGATGAGAATGTTTTTTTATGTTTTCTTGGGATATTCTGAAGATGAGTTTGTGTTCAAAACAAGATATTTTAAAGTTAATTTTTATGCTTTTCTAAATAAAGGAGTATTTAAAAAACATAATTGAAAAAGGCTGGCTTAATATATTCGAACAACAATGCATTTTTCATCTTGGCTCAGGATGACTTGACTTGATTTTGCAAAGGCTAAGGGACTCACTTTGTTAGTGCTGAATTTATTTACCTTCTTAATTCCTATTTAGAATATATAATGATGTCTGTGGCCTGGAGGTGGAGGCCCCCACTGTAACAATTCTTTGAGTTTTAATAGAAAGATATAAAGTGACTTGGAGTGACTTACAGTTTCCACAGGGATCCCCCTTACTGAATGAAATGGTCCTGGTATTATGGAAGAAAAAGCTCTCATCAGCCCACTCTTAATTGTATCAATCAAATTTATCTGTCCAGCCTTAACCTTTGTGGGCTTTTTGAATATCAGCCCATTTAACTCTACAAATGGAAAGTATCAAGACCACCCTGAAAAACAGTCAATACTTTTGTCTTTAAAAAATCATTAAATAAATATTTATTCACAGGAGAAAAGCTTAAGGCAAAGAAATCCACACCCAACAATTAGCTAATTTACCGCAGGTGACAACAATGAATAAGCATTATAAAAAGGAAAATATACCATTAATTGACAAGTTGGCCTGCATATGAAGTTATGGATGAGTTTCTGTTGCATATGGAGATTAGATTGCCAACTACTTTAATTCATTTGGTTATAACTATGTAAATAGCCCTGTACTCAACCAGTTATGCTACCTACATAGGACATTCCAATTAAAAACATGCCAGATAAGGCCAATTGCAATGAAACCATGATGATCTTAATTAAATGTTTGATTATAAAGAAGTTAATGTTCATTAGCTGTTTTACCTAAAATTAGTATTGTTGACCTTTCAAATTTCCTCCTATCCTCTTCCAATAACATTTCAGCCAAGATGATACAAAAAAGGGATATAAATTGGCATGTAGATAGTACACACCTCAAATTCATGTGTAATTTTAAAACACAGCTACTATAAAAATCACTCTGTGCATCATTTATTTATAATTTCTGACGCCACATTCCAAAATTTTCTTTTATGAAGCTGAATTGTATATCTAAGATCATAGAACTGGTTACAGATGATCCTGGGCTTGTCATAAGGCTTACTGTGTATTGGCAACTCCAATGTATACATTTCTTATTTGGAGGAAAATAAGTTAAAGGGAAACATGCTTTGATGATAAACATGAGAATTTTTCTCAGAAAATGAAGAGCCCCAAATTTTGTTTGACATCAGTTCTGTAACTTCTGTACAGATCTGAATGTTAGTCCCTTTGCTCAATAAGGTTAATTATCTTTCTATAGGGATTGACTAGCAAGAATGATCATGAAAGGCTGGCTTCGCTTAACTCACTTTAACTGTACCAAGTGGTAGTGAGGGGCGGGAGCTTCAAGCAGTAGTAAGTAGCTGGTGGGTTGTTACTAGATGCTGCTCAGTTTATTCTAATTCACAGGAACCCATGTGTACAGAGTGGAAATGTTTTCAAGGCAGATCTCCAGAAATGGTATTTTCTGAGGCACCGCTTAGTGTTTTCATACGGCAAACCTTTGGCTTCAAGTTGAGTGTGTAATTGTGCCTCTCAGGGACAGCTAGCAAGTTAGTATTAAAAGACAAGCTTCCCAGATGATGCCAATTATTATGACAACAGTGATGAGCTTAATGATGCAGAACAAATGCGGTCTTGATTTACCAAGTGCTCTTGTATATACTTAGCTTTACCAGACAAGTTCTCAACAAGTCCAGATTGACTACTCCAATTGCCTTTCCAGCATATGATCTTCTACTCCCTAACTGGTGGCAGATATTGTTTACTGCTATAGATGAATTTCAAAAATCTCTTTCGTTTACAAGCAGAACATGAATCATGAAAACTAAGAACAAACAAACAAACAAACAACTTGGAATTTCGTTTTTATCTGTTTGCATAAACCTAATTTCAAACTTATGTTTCTTTGAATTGAGATCTGATTGCTAAGGCCATGTGACTTACCCACCTACTCTCCTCCTTTGATACTCATATTTTTAAATTGGAGAATATACACAGCAAGAAGGAACCTGAAAATCAATTTGGCCAACTCCTGCATTTATAATATGATGAAACAGGTCCAACGTGGTGTAATAACCTGTCAAAGAAGCGAAGCAGTGGCCTTGATTTAGAATTTGTGGGTGAGGGTTTTTATTATAGATTCATTGGGTTATTTAGTTTCTTCTGTTTTTGAGCATTTTAACTGTAGATGTTGTTTTAAAGAGCCGGTTTTATTTATTTATTTTTATTTTTAACTTAATAATTTAAACATGGTTTTCCAGTGGGTAAAGAAGAAAAGCCACGCATCTCACACTTTATGGGCTGAAGTACAGGCAACTGGTTGGGTATGGGCAGGGGGGAGACCAAACCCAAGGATGTACATGTCATTCCAACACAAAGAATGGGGAAAGTGGGGGAGGGGAGAGAAACAAAAAGAGGGAGGTGATGACACGGGGACAGTAGGGCACTAATCCATCCAGGGGGGCGTGTCATGTTGTGTCTCCCAGAAATGGGAGTGTGCATGCAGACCCCACCACAGCACCCTAAACCTTGAGGGTGACGTAGCCGCGTGGAGCAACTCATGAACAGAGAGGTCCACAAGGCCTGCTTAAATCAGAGCCAAACTAACACCTGCCTTCTGCCAATCCCCCACTCCCCGAAGTATGTGCTACAAAGGACGATACTAAACCTACAGATTGGGGAGAGGGGCCGGCCTGCCATGCCCCTACAGAAGCAAACCAAGAGGGAAAAAAGAGCAAGAGCTAGACCCCACACTGGCACTCTAAGCCCTGAGGATGATGGCCCTCCATGAGCAGCTAAGGCACCCAGAGGACTGTAGGGGTGACAACAGCTCAAGACGTGATGTCGCCTCGCTGGAGCATACTGTGACAGAGGACAATACTGGGGGCACAAGGTGGGGAGTGAGTCCAGTCAGACCACCCCCACAGTGGGGGGAACCCAGAAGGGCACATGGGGGGGAGCCACAAGACCCCTGAGGAGCCCCCCCAAATAGACTTCAGGTTAGGAGGTGCAGTTCCTGGAACACCCCCCGCCCCAGGACTGGTGGGGAGATGGTCATAAAGGTCAGCGGACAGACCTGGAATTAGGTATGCTTGCTTTCTTTCATTTTTGCTTGTTTTTCTTTTTTCTTTTAGTTTGTTTCTCTTTTTATTCAGTCTTTTGTTTTCTTTTTGTTTTGTCCCTGTTATTGTTGTTTTGCCAACCTCTATAAGATAGGCATCGGAATCAAGCCCAAGGAGAAAGCAATGGGACCTATGGTTCTGGAGGGACTTGGGGGGAGGAGAAGGCGGGGGAAAGGGACAGTGCACAAGCAATGCCATTGACAGGGGAACAAGTAGGGCATTAAAAGCAACGATGAGGAGGACGTGGAGATCCCAGTGGTGCTGAGCAACAGCAATCTAGCTGAGAGAAATTACTAAGAGGCAGAAGAAAGGTGAGCATGATGGTGGGGCAGGAGGAAGGTAAAAAGAGGAAAGTTCTAGGAAGCAAACCTATAGACTGAGGTATAAACATAGGTGTGTACATATGTAAATATATTAATTCATAAAAATAGAGGTATTGGCCTTTGGATTGAGTAACAGAGATCAGAAGACCCAAAACGAACAAAAAAACTTTATTGAGAATGCGGGGTGTTGGAGCAGAGACCCAAAACCCATCTGTACACAATGGGACATTCCCTCGCAGAAGGGTCACAAGGAAGGGATGAGTCAACCAGGGCGCAGTATAGCACCAATGAAATATACAATATTCCTCTGGTCCTTGAGGTTCACACACACACACACACACACACACACACACACACACTCCACCCCCACTATCATGACCCCAGTCCTGCCTTTCACTGTGGTCTAGACAAGAACATGTGCACAGGTACAGAGAAGAGAGATGTAAGAGCTCAGGAGAGGAAGGGGGAACTGATAACAGTGATTGACACATAACCACCCCCCCAGTGGATGATCAACAGAAACCCTGGGGAAAGAGAGACAGTGGTCAGTGTTAGACATGAAAATAATAATAATTTATAATTTATCAAGGGTTCATGAGAGTGGAGTGGGGAGAGAAGGAAAAAAGAGGAGCTGACACCAAGGGCTCAATAGAAAGCAAATGTTTAGAAAATAATGATGGCAATATATGTACAAATATGCTCGATCCAATTAATGTATGGATTGTTATAAGAGCTGTAAGAGCCCCCAATAAAAATTATCTTTTAATTAAAAAAAAACCCCAAAATAAAGAAACTCAACACGCAGAAAAGAACGTTCTTTTGAAGTTAACTCATGTAGCACATGTTACGGTTGTTTTTAATGAAGAAAATTGATAATTACATGGTTTTAATAGACAAAGCATCACTCTCTGGGTCTAGGAAATAACCAATAAATACGTTTACATTGGCACAGATTTCCAAAACAGGGAGATGGATCCAGGGCCAGCTCAGTCTTCAATTGCCAATAAATGCTGGCTTCTCGTTCTAGCCTCTTGAGAATTTTCCCTTCACAATAAGCAAAACATTGCAGGTAAATTATGTTCCCAAACTTTTTTTTTCCTGGTGGTAGGCTCGGAATTTCTTTCTTTAAGAAAATTTCCAAAGTTCTTGCTACAACACTTTATGGATATAAAGATGCAACTATTTACCAACTTCTTGTTATATTAATGGAAGTTCTCTTCCCTCCTCAGCTTTATCTAAATGCCAACAGAACTAGGCAGGAGCCTGGAAAAGACTGGTCCAAATTCTTGTTCTTTCCCCCAAGATTTGGTACCTTTGCAAAGCACTGCAGCTTTATGGACTTCCGTTCCCAAGTGGAAAATGTTTAGGAATGGGGATGTAACAGAAGAACCCGGAAGACACTGCAGACTTGAATTCTTTAAGAAAACACTGAAACGTTCTTCAGTCTGTGTGTTTCCCCCTTCCCAAGTAGGCTTCATTATTCATCTTCCAATAAAACGTCAGGAGAAAAGAGGCAAAAGAAAAGGAAAAGCAACTTGTTTTCTTGTCCTAGAAATCCATGAAAACCGTGGGAAACTTCCATTATCGTTCCATTCCACCAAGTGCTTGAAGGTCACCTTATGCAATCACTTGGTTTCAGTTTTCCAGAACTTTACCTAATTGATCAATTGACCTTAATTGTAGTCTAGAGAAATCAAATAAGCAAAATTTCAAGTTTTCAAAGAATTCCATTCATTAAAATAAAGGCAAGGGCCAGGCATATGCAGAGTAATCTTTTTATTAAGCACCAGACTTGTAATTTTCCAACATCTGTAGGGAGTTAAGGAACAATCACTATGATCATTTCAGTTACTCTGAAGCCAGCAATATATGAGTAATCTTAAGTGTTTTATGGGCCCTACAAAATCATCAAATAGGATTTCATAAGTGTTTGCAGTAAGAACCACACCTCTTTTTTTCTGTGCATGGAAAAACCATGTCAAATAGACTTTCAATGAAGCCAACATTGTAAGTAACAGACATGCCGTTTATTTTTAGAGCCCAGATTGCCATTAGGAGGGAATTGGACACTTTACAGTCTGACTCAAACACACAAAAATCACCTTCCTGATCATTTATAGAGCAAGATCGCTGTCTCCACTCAACACAGAATATAAAATATAAAGATTCTAATACTAGGGACACACTTAATAAATGCATGGATGGGTGTTTTCTCTTTTGACATGATTCATTTGCTCGCAGCGGTATCTCATTAATGAGGTTTTAAATCAGCAGGAATAAATAGGTGTGCTCTGCCTAACTCCACCTTCAGCCAATGGTGGACACTGCTCTATTCAGCGACAGAAGTTTATGTTGGCCTCCTTTCCTACCTATTCAATGTCCCTTTAGTGAGACTGAGCCTCGGATTTCCAGCTGCCTGTCGGCTCCCTCCCCAGCTGGCAAGGCTCCTTGTTGGGAGCAAAGGCTGTACTAAAGGAGAACTGCTGGCAAAGAGCTACAGTTAGGAAATGGGAGGTAGGGAGTCGTAGGAAGAAGCACCTTAGTGCTTGGTTACCCTTGAGCATTTGCAGTAGGCATGAGGTCCTTTTTGCTTCTAATTAATAGCCAGAGAAACATTGAATGAAGGGCAGTCTTATATGTAACAAAGTGGGTATAGTTTTGGACAGGCTTCCATGCCCATTCTCCGGCAGCTCATTCCCTTCTATCTAGACTTCACAAATCTTTTTAAAGGGGAAAATTTACTTTCATTCAATTTTACAAACACAGCACTAGAATGCACATATCTTTAGGAAAAGCGAGCATGTTGATTTCATTTTTTTCTATGGTACCTGTAACTGATATCAGATTGCCTGATTATAACTCGTCATGTAGAGATATGAAGAAATAACACAAAGACACCAAGATTGCAAAATAATTTTTTTTTTAATCTTGGAAATAATCTAGGGCAAATAGCACACACAATAAGATCACAAGAAGCATCGAATAAGTAATTATTTAGGGGAACATTGGCTTGAGATTTTCCCACTAGGTTTACAGAGGCTAAAAAGTAAGTCGTGTTTTACTGAGGACTCCTCAGTGAACCCTGGCTTGATATCTAAAGAATAAATTAGAAAAATGTTAGCAATAGAAATTCTAGTGCATTTGTTTATTGTTTGTCTTTACCTTTGTTGACTCCTTAAAGGTAAGGCATATGACCATTTTATTCACTGGATCCCCATTATTGGAAAAATAATTTACCCAGTGAGATTCAATATATATTTGCCTTAGGGAGGAAAGCAAGAGGGAAGGGAGGAAAGGAAGTAAGGAGGGAGAAAGGAAGAGCAGGGTCTTATTGGATCCGCCCAGGAAATGTGTGATGTGTGGTTTTCCGTCGTCGTCCAGCAAGCTGCCTTGAGGAATCTGTCTGTGGTTTGCAGCAGTGGATTCACAAGTCATTCAGTAGAATGGTTCAAAGATAGCTGAAGCAACAGGGTCTGCTTTGAAACAGTTTGTCTTTCTATGTTCACCCTTCTCCATTCTCTTTGGCTTCCAAATACCTACCACTACTTCGTTCTTCCTCTTGGAACACCCACACGTTTGTCTGCACCCTCCTTTTCACTCACAAGGAGCTAAGTGGCTCTCCTTTGCATCTCATAATTCACGTTAAAGACGGCAGTGGAGTCTTATTCAAAAGTCTGCACACCAGCTGTCTCAGCTACCAGGTACCTGAGGTTTTCATGTTCAAGTATGTTCCGACTCATACCCCTACCTGATCTGTCAGATCCTGTGTTTGTAGAACAGTCAAGTGCTGAGATGAGGTTAACCTTAGAAGAGGAAACTAGAGGGTTCACCTGGGTGAAGGTAGAAGTAGCAAAGGCTGAGGCTATTGGAAGAGGACAGAAAGAAAAGAATTCCTCAGGAGCTGGAAGCTCAGAATGTCGTCGTTGATCTTTGGTGCCATCAACTGGACAGCAGCCTCATGGATAACAGAACGAAACACGACCCGGTCCTGCGCATCCGCACAGCTGTCCTCACATTGGAGCCCATTCTTGCGGCCTGTAGCCATCTTGTCGAAGGCCTTCATCTTTATTGCTGCTCCTCCTCCTGAGCGAGTGTGACGGCCTTCTCCGGGAGCTGGTCTCTTCGGGCAACATGTCCAATGCCTGTGAGGTGAAGTTTTGGCACGCTTTCATCAGAAATAGGACTGATCAAGTCTGGCCGTGGCCTCTCTCTTTCTGCCCCAAATAATTACTGTTAAAAAAACCCCACATTTTGAGAAATTCTCAATTGTGCAAAGAAAAGTAAATTGCAAACTAGTTTTAGTAATATCTCAATGAAGGGATTGCCATCTAATTCTGTAAAGTATTTATTTTTTCACAAGTCCAATAAGAAAATAATTTGTTCTGAAAATATTTATTATTTGCGATTCATCCTCTCAATCCGTTGTAAGGGAAAGTGCCCTTGCCTTGAATTCCTTGCTGAGTGGGCACAACGGTGCTCTTTTCTAATGCATTAAATATGGTAAACATTGCATCTGCCCCATGAATGATTAGGATTAATTCTCTAAAGTGTTTAAGAGAATTCCTGCCACATAGTACACATCCAATAAATGTTATCAGTGATATTGGTAGTAACTGCAGGAGATGACAATGATGATGATGATGATGATGATGATGATGATGATGATGATGATGATATTAACATATCATTGGCTCTAGCTGAGTGGACAAGAAATGCTTTTCTCCAAAAGCAGCAGTCCAGAATCTACACCTTGACTGCTGGCGTCTACGATGATTTCGGAAGCTGGTATTGATGAGAGTCTGCTCCGTAGTGGGTGACACTTTGGTCTGCTAAGCACAAGACAAGCAGTTTGAGAGAGCCGGCTGTTCCGCCAGAGAAAGATGGGTATCTTTATCCTCCTATAAAGAGTTACAGTCTGGGAAACCCACAGGGGATATTCCACCCTGTCCTCTAGAGTTATGAGGAGTCCAAGTTCACTCAATGGCGGTCAGTTTGTTTGAAAGTTTGAAAGTCTCTGCTCAGAAAATCAAGTGATCATAGTTGATACTGGCGATGACTGGCATGAGTGTTTGTTGTGTGCTAATCTGAAGGTTAAATGTAAGAGACAAAAGGAATTGAAAGGAAAATGACTAAACGAGAGACATTGTAGCAAATAATTTATGAATCAGACATACTTTGAGAGTGAGTAAAAGAGAAGCCACCACACCCAGTACCCTGCCTGTTGTTTCATCTTTTTTGTCTTGAATTTGTTCTTTTCAATGTCTGCTAGATTCCAACCCTCACATTTTAGTTTGGTTTTAATTTCATTCAATGATTTATGTCATTTATGTCCAAAGAATCATGATTCATTTTGCAAAAATGTATTTTATATTATACTAAAACATACAACAAAATATATAGCCTTAAGACTTCTTTCCAACTCTGGCTTGTAGATTCTAGAAGAGATCTTTTACAAACACTGATTAACAGACTCATATCTATATGAACGGTGTGACTTCTGGGGAGTAGAAATTCCATAATCCCTCTTCCATGTGCCAACCTATAAGAGATTTTTGGATGCCAGTGTCTGAACCAGCAAGTGACGTGGCCGCGGCAAGCATCAGGAAGAGCCAACTGAAATCCTGTTGGAGCCATTAGAGCCTAGACAGTGTGAAATGATGGAGTTTGATGAGGCCCATTGTATTCTAGGATCTCTTCTCAGAAGGAAATTTCCCACTAGACCAGTGCTTCTCAACCTTCCTCATACTGCCACCCTTTAATACAGTGCCTCATGTTGTGGTGACCCCCGACCTTAAAATTATTTTCATTGCTACTTCATGACTGTAATGTTGCTAATGTTATGAATCAGGCAACCCCTGTGAAAGGGTCGTTCGGCCCCCAAAGAGGTCGCAACCCAAAGGTTGAGAACCACTGCTCTAGGCTGACCACTCCACATACTTCCCAGGGAGCAGCCCATAGAAAGGCATTTTATCACTGAATGATTAAATGACAGCCATATGCTAAGCTTGCTCCGTTCCCATCTGGCCTCCCTTGGGACCTTGCTTCATCCCTCATCCTCTCCCTCAAACCTCTGTCTTCCCATGGCCCCACCTCCAACCATGCCACGCTGGCAGATAGACCAGTGTCTTCTATCAGAAAGTCTGTCCTCCTTGCTACACCCAGTCTTCTCCAAGAAGTGACCAGCGGGCACTCCCTCTGCTGTCTCCACTCCTGTGCTCAGCCAGTCAGGCCAGAGGGCTCTCCATTTCCTACATCCCAATGACCCTCTTGCAGGGCTTTGGAGCAGTTCATTCTGGTTCGACTCCCTGCTGGGGAGTTGCATCCCCATGCCATAGAGACTGAATCTGAACCTGCAAGAGTCAGAGAAAAAGAGCCCCCAGAAGAATCACCTGAAGATCACGTCGATTCTGATCCACTATATCTCACAACATCATGATAGATCGAGACAATGATGGAAGCTGCTGATTTCTTTCTACATAGATGAACAACCAATGTCCATAAAAGCAGTAGTCAGAAAAGAATTCACGGGAGAAGGGTGTGGCCAAAGATCTTTTTAAGTGTTATATGGCAAAGATGTCATTTTGATGACTAAGGTGCATCGAACTCAAGTCGTGATCTTGGTAATTGCTTCATATACATGCAAACATGGGAAAATGCAAAAGGAAGACAGAAGAAGAATGGAGGTATTTGACCTGTGGGGTTGCTGAAAAATGTTGAATATATTGTGAACTACTAGAAAAATGAACAAATCAAGTTTAGAAGAAATGCAAATAGAATATTCTTTACGAGCAAGGATAGTGAGATTTCAGCTTGTTTGCTGTCTTAAAGAAAGACAAAACAAAAAACCAAGCTCACTGCCATTGAGTCGATGCCAACTGATATTGACCCTACAGGACATGGTAGGAACCTCCCCCCTACCCCAACCCCTTCGAATTTCTGAGGCTAACTCTTTACAAGACTAGAAAGCCTTTTCTGGAAAAATTCATCAAGATCAGTGGTTCTCAACCTTCCTAATGCCACAACCCTTTAATACAGTTCCTCATGTTGTGGTGAACCCCCAAACCATACAATTACTTTCACTGCTACCTCATAAATGTAATTTTGCTACTGTTATGAATCAGGCGACTCCTGTAAAAGGTTCATTCAACCCCCAAAGAGGCATGACCCACAGGTTGAGAACTGTTGATCAAGATTGATAAAGAACAGGGAAATGAGGTGGCTTGACATAAAAGCGACAACAAAGGGCTCTAACACATTGCAATAGGTTTTGTGTCAAATTGCCCGTACCAGGGTTCTCAGTGGTTTAGCAGTAATCCCTCATGGTGTGATCTAATGCAACATAATCAACTTCATGATGGGATAAAACAGCACCATCAACACTACAGTAAAAAACTGATGCCTCACAATTTATATTCCTTAGGTTCACAACAGGCTCTGTGGCTATCTTGTAAAAAAGATGGAAAGATCTATTTTGCTCCAGAGGGAAATAAAGAATGCATACCAACATTTGCCAGGATTGAAGAAATAATTAACCTTCTACTCACCAAATTATGAGTTTGGATAATGAATAATATATATAGATGTGTATATATATATATTGTTACATATCTATTGATATATCGGTATACAAGGGGGCACCCAAAGAAGCCCAGAATTTTTATGCAACCCTATCTATGTAACTTTTTTACAAAACAACCTTATCATTTTCAAAGAACTCTCCATTACACTTAATACATTTTTCAAGTTTGTGATTCCATTCTTGGACACATTTTTGAAACTCATCTGTTTGGATGGCTGGCAGCACCCCCCTCGTTTTTTTCTTCACCTCTTCTATGCCCTCAAATCGCCATCCTTTCGTGTACCTCTTCATTCACAGAAACAAAAAGAAATCACACGGGGCGAGGTCAGGTGGGTAAGATGCTTGGGGCAAGAGA
>NW_022111321.1:110848-114667 GCF_000313985.2 Echinops telfairi | reverse complement strand
AGACTGAAATAATGAGATATAATATGCCTTTTCATTGAAGAACAAAATGCCTTTTAAATAGAAATCTAATGAGGTACAAGAAGTAAGTTGTGGATTTAGTGATTTTATTCGGTGTGGTTCTCCTCTATGCAGAAAGGACTACATTTTCTATGAAATGTAAATATTTTATATTCTGCTTTTTGTTCAAAATTAGACAATTCTAAAACAAAGTATTTTTAATGGGGTATGTTTCTTCCCCATCCTCTCTCTTAAAACTCATCTATTTGGTCCTGGAGACAAAAAATTGAAAGAGCTCTGTTACTTCAGTGCTCCTTATCTAATATGAAAAAGTACTCACGTAACTTAAACACTAACCTTTTAAAAGTTTGAAAATCATCACTCCTAATAATAAAAAAAATACCTGAATTAAATTATTAGTAACCTTTCTTGGACCCAAAAGAGAACTGAAATTACAGAAAACGATTACTGAAATCTGTAGTGAGAAAAATAAGTAGAATAATATCTACCCAAAGATGTATAAATTCTAACCCCTGGAACCTATGGATAGGTTATTTTGCATGACAGGGGGGGAAGGGGGGGAATTAAGGTAGCAAGTGACAATATGATTTATAATTAGAAAAGAGAGAAATTATTCAAGATTATCAATTAAGCCACTGTAATCACAATGGTCCTAAAAAAGTGGAAGATATAGAGATGATAGTGTGAAATGTACTCCGCTACCAATATTGTATTGGAAGACGAAGGATTAGGTATGTAACATAGGAATGCTATGATGTCTAAAAGGTGGTAAAAATGAGAAATTGATTTTTCACTGAACCACTTAGATGGAATAAAGCTCTAACATCTGGCTTATTTTAGCTCTGTGAAAATAATTTCAGGATTTTGACTTTCTGAACTGAAAGAGTGTAAATGATGTTTAAAACCACTAAATTTGTGGTAATTTGTTCCACAGCAATAGGAAACTAATACACAGGAGAATCCATGGAGTATAAGTTGAGTAGTTTGTCTGGAACAAACTGTGGAATAGGACAATTCCTAGAACACAAACTGGTAGGAACACGAAAATGATAATTTTTACACTGGTGAACACTAAAATGGTAATTTTCACACTTGTGGAGGATGAATGTGGCTTCCCAAGAGGGTGAGAAACTCATGGGACCACAATATTTTCATGGTTTCCACCTGTAGGAAGCCAACCAAGTTCTCATGGTGAAGAGAGAAGAAAGATTCCCTGGCAGAAGGGGAGTAAAGTCTCACTCCCCTTCCTTGTGAAATGCACCTAGGGCATGCTCTATAACAAAGTATAGTATACAGAGGAAAAATCCTTTACTTGCGCCTGATAGGGTCTCTAAGAGTCAGAATACACTCGATGGTAGTGGGTGAGTGATTGGTAATCTGGCCAGAGAAGGAAATTCCTTCCACTCTAGTCTCCTCTTGTTTTCTTGTCTCATGTGAGCAGAAAAAAACTATACAACTGGAGAAAAAATAAACAATACAAAAATTTTTTAAAAACACCTTTGTGAAGGTCACAGCAGAGAACAACAGGCCAAATAAAGGATTGAGATTCAATCATAAAATTATAGAATACTTTCCCTTCCCCATACCTTACCACTCCACCAACTGAACTCTAATATAAAATAAAGAGTGAATTGCAGTTGAAAGAACTGCAGGATGCAAACTATGGATGAGAGAGAGCAAGCAAAAACAAGTTCACCATAAGGAATTTGAAAGCCTTGAGACCTACAGCAACAGCAGGTATTAAACATAGCTAGAACTCTAACTATATTAACCTAAATTCTATAAGTAAAGGCCTATTCACATAAATACTACTACTAATGAATATGTCTGACTTTCAACAACTAAATTACAAAGCACATAAATGAATAAATGAAACATAATTTGAAGAGCTAAAGCAATCATCAGAAGTAGACACAAATGTCAGAGTTATCAGAAAAGAAATTGAAAATAACTATAATTTGTGCATAGGGTCTCCATGGGTTGTAGCCAACCAAAGGGCTCCTAACAACATAATTTGTATGGAAGACATAGTTTAGTATACGGAGTTCTGGTGAAAATAGTATAATAGAATTCAAGAACAGATATGACAGACTCCAGAGAGTCTGACATAAACAGAGAGATGTAGACTCCAAGAAAGAATTCTTTTTAAGTTCAAATTCAAAAACCCTGTAACACAAATGAACAATGAACTTGAGAGACTTATGAGTAGAACTAATAAAAGATGCAATGAACTTGAAGACAGGTGAGCAGAATTTTCTAAACAGAAATATAAAGAGAAATTAAGTTAAAAATTAAGGGAAATCTTCAGAATATATTATTATTTTACCTAGGTGCACTCAAGTCTGCTCTGACTCAGAGAAGCACTATGGAACACCGAACAAACCACTACTCAAGCCAGTGCCATCCTCACAATTGAGAGGTTTGAGTCCATTGTTGCAGTCACTTCAGCAGGCGATCTTGTTGAAGGTCATCGGCTTTGTCAATGACCACGCTACCAAACACGATTTCCAGGGACTGGTCTCTTCTGAGAGCATGTCCAAAGTATTGGAGATGAAGTTCCACTGCCCTCCCTTCTCAGGAGCATTATCTAATGGTACATCTTCCAAGACAGAGTTGCTTGTGCTTCTGGCAGTCCAGTGATACTCTGGATATTCTTCGACAACACCATGACGCAAATGCATCGTTCTTCTGTTGTTTTCCTTATCCGTTGTCCAATTGTCACACGCATCCTTGAATTGGGTACATCTTAGTCCTCAAAGCGACAGCTTTGCTCTTTAACGTGTTAAAGAAGTCTTTTTCAGCAGATTTGCCCAATTTCATAAGTCATATGATTTCTGGACTGCTGCTTCCATGAGTTGTGATTGTGGATACAAGCAAGATGAAATCCTGGACAACTTCAATCCTTCCCGTGTTTATTACAGTGCTATGAGTGGTCCAGTTGAGAGCATTTAGGGTTTCTTTAGAATGAGTTGCAATCCATAATGAAGTCGACAGTCTTGGTTTTCATCAAGTGTTTTATAAGTGGTGGGATTTGCATATCACAAGCTGTTAATAAACTTGCCTCTAATCCTGGTACCACAACTTTTTTCACATAGTGCATTTTCTCTGATTATTTAATCAGCATGAAGTTAGAATAAGTATCTATATGACCTCATAAGCACATTTTCTGATTTTAAACAATTCACGAAATCCCTTGTTCTTTCAAATGACTACTTCTTGGTGTATGTATAGTTTCCAAATGAGCACAATAAAGGTACTAAAATCCCTCATTCTTCTCAATATTATCCATAACTTCTCACCCACACATTGAATGTGTGATAGTTACATGATCTGGTGTCAATTTATTGAGGATTACAAATGGAAGGGTGGAGTCTGGCCTGTCAATTAAGGTATAACCAATGAGGCCTCTCTGTGGGCCATGGCTTATTCCTGAGAATTCTGGTAACTCCTGTATTTTCCTCCTTAAAGTCGGGAGACATTTTTCTCTCTCTGCTGACTTCATGTGCGATATCCCTGAGGAGAAGCCACCTGGACCTACTCTGATGTAGCCCTAGAAGCTGGAAAAGTCATGTGGAGACCCCTGCCAGCGCTGAGATGCTTACAACGCCACTGGATCCAAAGACTTTCTACTCCCTGGCCTGAAATCATCCTGCATTCAGCGCCATTGTATGTGTTTCATGAGTCTGAAGAGGACTTTGTAGATTGGTATCAGACATATGGGCTAATATCGGACTTATGGGCTTGGACTGGACTGAGTTGGGATGCTTTCTTAATGTAAAATTACCCTTTATATAAAACTTT
>NW_022111321.1:106136-109802 GCF_000313985.2 Echinops telfairi | reverse complement strand
TACGAATAGCAAAGGTACTCAGTGGGATGTGGTAGTGCCACTGGTGGTGGTGGTGGTGGTGGGGGTTACAGTGAGTGACATCCAGCAAGGACTTCTGCACAGCAATAAGTCAAGGGGAGCCTGGAAGTCTCTCACCCACCAGGGATCCTTAGCAGTCGTTAAGGTGATAGTTCTTAATTCTCACCTTTTAAAATATTAAAACAGCTGTCTTTTAAACACTCAATCTGCCTTTCTGTGGTGTCCAAACTGGCTATAATCTGACTGTAATACAAAAGACATATCCATTGCTTTTGAAACCCTTGTTATAAAATGAAATTTCTAAATTAAATATTTCAATTAAAGGGGAAAACGCTTTTACAGTTTTTAAATGCCAACTGGAGAAAGCAGTGGAAAGGCTATAAAATGATTCATCACTCACATGCAGGAATAAAATGCTGTTGAAGCTCATTATTAAGATTTTTAAAGTCTAGGTCAATAATTTCTGTAGTTATTTAGAACACTAATGAGTTATATTCTCAGAAGCCAATTATTCAAATACTTAGAAATATATCTTTTAGGTTTTTCATAAAAGAATGTATCTGCAACACTTTTATTATGATTATACACAATAAAAATCTCCAAATAGAGGTCTCTAAAGGCCCTTCAATTTATCCCAGTTGGTTTTTGTTTTTTTAAATATGACCTTGGTAGAAATCTGCTAGGAAGACGGAGGGAACATTGGGAAAACTTGATTGGGACAAGTCTTGTTTGAGTTCAGCGATTCTCCCAAAGTGGTCCCTGACACTACCAGCATCAACAGCATTGAAAACCTGTTAGATCTGCAAGTCATGGGAAACAATTCCATAAGTGAAAGATAAACTCAGGTGAGGAGGAACTCAGAAATCTTTCCACAAGGCATCCAGGGGCTCCTAACGCCGCTAACATTTGAGTACCAGAAAGTTTCTGCACTAGAGGGCCTACTAGAAGTCTCTCACATCAAATGAACACTTCTATGGTTTGAAGGCATCTAAGTTTTCCTACTTGTTTAGTTTCAGGGCACCTCCTTGTGGGAGGAGGAGTCTTGTGAAGGAGGCAGCCAAGGACCAGCAGCCTGAAATGGCACTGTCACAACGAGGGATCAATACCCAACATCATCTCCTAAATCAGAGGATTGAGGTAGTGGGGTAGGGACAAGGACGTGGCTAAGAATTAAGAGATTGTAGGATCAGATTCAAACAAGGCAAAGTCAAGGCAGCAGCATAAATCAACCAACCCGTTTTGCAACAATTCAGAAGAAAGAGCGAGAACAAAAAGTTTCCTGCTGAACCCAAGCACTCTTCTGCGAGGTAGGAGCAAAGGAAAAATGCTTACCAGATGCTGAGACTGATAGTGCCGGCCTGTTTACATTCCCTGCTTAATTTCAATAGTGAAATAATCCCACACCTTCACCCTTCGCAAGCTTTCATCAGCTGATTTTAGAATTCAGGAAGAATTTAAGAATAGATGTTAGGAGACAAAAAGGACTAATTTTTCAAAATGGTCTTATTTGAACTTGGAAATCTGCTTCGCATTGTCTGACATACTCACCTGTGAATCACAAGGTCAATGGTTTGAACACACCTGCTACTCTGTGGGAGAAAAGTGTGGAAGACTGCTTCTATAAAGATTTACCGCCTCGGCCACCCCACGGGCCAGTTCTACTTTGTCCGATGTGGGTACTGTGCACTGAAGTCAACATGGCAGTGAGTTTGGTTTGGTCTATTTCTCCTCAGCTACAGAAAGTGGAAGCACAGTTAAAGTTCTAGGCTGTGGATGGAGAGATTGGCCGTGGATGAAAGAACGGATGATCGACTCTTGAAAATTCAGCAATTGAGACTCCGAGAGCAAAGACTTCCACTCTGACACAATTGGGATTTCCAGGAGGCAGAATTGAATTGGCTGTAGCTGTTTTTGCATAAAGATACTTGTCCCATGCAGTGCAGTGAGTTATTTAATGTGGCTCTTCTTGCCATCATCTCCCATAGTAATGGCAGTCATAATAATTCCCATGACACAAACTTTTTTTTTTAATTGGACTGGGTCAGAGAAGGTGGGGGGACATATAGGCTTCAGGTGTGTCAGTGCTTGCTAGCAGGATTCATTGTGATTGCCAATACTGGTTCTAAAACGAGCTTTCTCGGAAAGAGGGAGGGGGATCTCACTACCAGCAAGAGCCAGGAAGGAGTACAGTGTTCTCTCAGGATCCCGGAATTCCTCGTGACCCCAGAGGATCTGCAGAGGAACTATGACAGCAGAACCGAGAGCCAGAGCAGTGGACTGTCCAGCCCACCGAGGGAGTAAAGCTGAATGCTTTTGAGCAAGGAGGCTGACTTGTGGAGTGTGGTGACTCTGGGCTCTTAATTCAGGGAGCTGCATTTGTTGATGCCCAGAACCGGAACTGAGAGCCTTCAGTTTGAGGTTCACAGCAGAGTGATGTGCTCCTGAATTCTTCATTGGAAGCCCCCAACTAATCTTGTAACATGCCTCGCTGAGCAACTATATCCTGGTCGTTTCTCACCTGAATTATAGCCTATTAGCTTTCATAATAGACTGCATAATCATGAGCATTATGAGTTGTGTGTCCATTGCAATGAGTTCTAGAACCCACATGAAAAGTAGACAAAGCAATAGCTCATTGTTTATTAGAAAATATTTCAGAAGAACATATCATAATTTTAGATCCTCCCTGTCAAATATCCTTTAAGATAGACCAGGAAACTATCAGGGTGTTGCAGTGATAAGATTAAACCACTTGAGGGCAGCAAAAGAACATGTCATGTCTGTCTCAGACAATTTAACCTCCAAAATACAACACATATACAAAATGTGGTGTTTTTTAAAAAATTTTTTCAGGTACTTTTACCTATGTTTAAAGCAGTGGTTCTCAACCTTCCTAATGCCCCAATCCTTTAACAAAGTTCCTCATGTTGTGGTGACCCCTCCCCCAACCATACAATTATTTTCGTTGCTACTTCCTAAATGTAATTTTGCTACTGTTATGAATGGAGCGACCCCTGTGAAAGGGTCGGTCGACACCGAAAGGGGTCGCGTCCCACAGGTTGAGAACTGCTGGTGTAAAGCTTATTATATATAGTCTCTCACTTTCTTAGTTTACATTCAAGATAGTATCGTTCATGTAAATGGAATAAAAATAAAAAACTAATTTAAGCCTTCTTTTATTGGCTTAACAGCACCATTTCGCTGTGGCATTTGACAGATGTAACTATGAGGTATGACTCAATTCAGTCATATTTGCAGGTTTTTCACCTCAAATCATTTTTCAGATTCATGTAAGGGTCTTCTTATGTCCATCCACTTATGGATTCATGCATGTGTTTGTTTATTCACTCCGGGTTGTTAGGGAAAATACAATTATGGGGCTATTACTGTGAGCACCACACCTGACCTGTCCCTTTGTAGTACTGGAGTGGCTTGCAGGTTGCCGTGTCCCCAGGATCTAAAACACCAGTTGAGCCCATGCTAGGTAGGTTTCAGGAGAGCTTGGAGGAGAACACAGATGGAAAGAAGGAACAGGAAGGCCACTGGTGAAAAATTCGTCATTGGAAACGTTCTAAGTAGCAGTTGCACTTTGTCTGATCACAGTGCCAGCCTACGCATGAGCCTCTCGGGCGGAGACACTCAGACGGC
>NW_022111321.1:81707-105438 GCF_000313985.2 Echinops telfairi | reverse complement strand
GACCCCTGCCAGCACTGAGATGCTTAAACATTCACTGACTTGGCTTTCCTCCTGCAGTCGGCGTCATTGTGTGTTTTGTGAGATGGAGAAAGACTTTGTGTATTGGTGTCAGGCATATGGGCTAATGTTGGACTTGTGAGCTTGGGCAGCACTGGGTTGGGATGTTTTCTTGATGTGCACATATAAAACTCTCTGTTATACATGAGTTTCTGTGGATTTGTCTCTCTGAAGTACCCAGACTAACACACACATGCTTGCAGCTAAGTCTTTCTCTGGCATTTTACAGGCCTCTCAGCCACATGGCCCATTGGCCTCTAGCTGTTTGCACAATGTTACAAACTCATTTAGGCCTGCCAACACATACATAAAGGTCACCTTACGTCACCATAATCCTCGGTTTGAAGATTGACAGCTCTAATTCTGTAAACTAGCAAACCTATCCTGCCCCTGGCCTCCATCTCAAAACTTGCTCAATTAAGTTTTTAAAAGTACCCCACTCCATAAGCCAGTCTCCTGCCTGAAGGCACTCGGTGTCACTTATTTCGGAGACTGGGAAGACCACCACTCTGTCTCATGTTCTGGCTCCTGGTTCTGCAGTTGCTGCTCCTCTGTTATTACTCTGGTGTCACAGCTGCTTATATGATGGAAGAGATTCCATGAGCATGAACCTCAGGGTCCAAAGAATGTTCTCCACGACTGGCTCTTTCCTCTAGCTGGTAGCAAGATCTATCCCCTTTTTGCCTTCTGAGTTGGCCTGAACTCACAATGGCAATCACAGTCAATCCTCTTAACAGTCACTTAGAACCGAGTCCTATCAATATTTTCCCCTACCTTCTCTTGCCTAGGAGCCCTGGCACAGAGGTTACATGTTGGGCTACTGACTGCAAGGTCAGCAGGGCAAAATCACCAGGCTCTCCTGTGAAGAGTTACAGTCTCAGAAACGCACAGGGGCTTAGTTCTACCCTGGCTTACAGGGTCACTTTGAGTTAGCATCGATTTGATGGTGCTGAGTTTGGTTCTTAAAAATCTCTTACCTGGTCCCATCAGGTAAACGTCATTTGGTGGGAGTTACAAAGAGGCAGCACATATCAAGAACTGTGCTATTGAGAGAATATGTATGCACTAATGACAATGGTGAAAAAAGGGGGCTCCAAGAATCGATTTAATACCAATTGAAATGTTTGAAGAAACTTGAAACCCTGGAAACACTCGAATATGCCAGGAAATTTAGAAGACCTGGACAAGCAAATGGAAGAGATCAGTATGTCAATATGTGTACCCATTCCATAGAAAGGTGGCCTCACAGAATATGGAAATTATTAAACTATATCATGAAGATCACTTGGAAGTATAATTTTATGGAAGATCATGTTTTTAAATTTGTAGGAGTGCATGGACAGTGAGCTCCAGAAATTCAAGCTGAATTCAGAAGAGGACTGTATGGCACATGATTGCTGATTTTCACGGACAACAGAGGATACCAGAAAGATGTTTTCTTGTGTTTTATTGACTATGCAAATGTATTTAATTATGTGAAAATATGGATAACACTACGAAGAATGGGAATTCCCGAACCTTTGGTCAATCTTCTTTGGAATCTACACATACTTAGAGACAGACATTTGAACAAAACACTGGGTACTCTATGGTTTAAAATCAGAAAAGGTATGAGTCAGGGTTGTATCCTTTCATCATACTTACTCACTCTGTATGCTGAGTAGATAATTTGGAAAACTGAAATAAAAAAAGAATGCAGAATCAAAATTAGAGGAAAGCTCCTTAACAGCCTATGCTGTGCAGATGGTACACTTTTCCTTTCTGGAAGTGAGGACAACTTGCGGCACTTACTGAAGCAGATCGAAGACTTCAGCTCAGCAGGGATTGCTTCTCAATGTGAAGAAAACAAAAACCCTCACCACTCGAACAATTGAGCACATGTGACAATTGCAGAAAAGATGGGAATTGTCAAGGATCTCATCTTATTTGAATCCATAATCAACACTCTGACAATTGGACAAAAGATGGGAATTGTCAAGGATTTCATCTTACTTGAATCTATAATCAGCACTCATGTAAACAGCTGCCAGCTAAGAAGACAAATATGAATTGATCTGTGAAAATCTCCTTAAAGATTTCTCTAAAATGTCAAAGTACAAAGACGTTGTTTTGAGGATTAAGGTATGAGGACCCAAGGCAAGGTCATGCCAACTGTCTCATGTGCATGTGAACGCGGGAAGCAGAATGGATGCATTTGAATAATGACATTCTCAAAGAATATTGAATATGCCATGGACTGCTAGAATAGCAAATCTGTTTTAACGTTTTTTAGAACAATTATCCGTTTTGTAGAAGCAAAGGCAGTGAGATCTAATGTCACCTACTTTGGGACATGTTATCAGGAGGGACCAGAATCATGGAAAGGACATCATGCTTGGTAAAGTGAAGGGTCATTAAAAAGGATGAAGACCCTAACTGTGATGGATGGATGCAGAGCCTGGAACAACGGTCTCTCACATAGCCATTGTGAGGGTGATGCAGGGCCAAGACCACCAGTACTTCATTCTGTGGCACATTAGGCTGCTACGAGCCACACAACGGCAACACAATGGCACCTGAATCCACTACCACTGAACTAGCAGAACATTTAGCACATTCATAAGTTCCTTCATCTGTTGCCATTACTGACCTGTAGAGGGACATTGTCCATTTCTTCATCATCAGCTTGCATAAAAGTTTAGGAAGTTCCATAATCTCTGGATATAAAAAGAAAAAGGAATGTCTTGTTATATTTGCTAAGAACACAAATCAATAATTCTTTTGAAGTAAGATAATAGAAAACAACGCTGTATAAGCACTGGAGAGCTCTGTATGGTAGTTAAAATGCCAAACCTATACTTCTCCCACCTCCATTTGTCTGCTCTCCACTGGAAACCTCCTGTGGGGAGCAGAGGGTGGCCACATACTTTAGGGTTGACTTCTCGTGCTCGCTTTCATCTCCTAACTCTCTTTTACTCAGGAAGCTGCCTCTGACTTTTGTGGATTGAAGAGAAAGAGGAGAGAGAAAGAGCACAACCACTTCTTCTGCCCTTGGCATCTCTGTCGGCTGACGATGGCTGTGGGTGATTGTTTTAGTCTGGGTACTTTAGAGAAACAAATCTGAGAGAGTTTTATATAAAGGTTAAGTGCACATCAAGAAGACATCCCAACCCAGAGCTGCCCAAGCCCACAAGTCCAACATTAACCCATATGTCCGACACTAATCCACAAAGTCCTCCTCCCACTCACAAAACACACACAGTGATGCCGACTGCAGGAGGAAAGCTGAGTCGGTGAATGTGTAAGCATCTCAGTGCTGCAGGGGTCTCCACAGGGCTGCTACAGCGTTGGGATAGGTCCATGCGGCTTCTCCTTGGGGGTGTCTTGCAGGAAGTGAGCCTTGTCAGCTGAAGCAGGGAACTGGCTAAGGCAGCTGCACCCTGGTCCAAGCATCACAAAGCAAGAGATCCAAGAACTCTAAAGGTGAGGCTCACCAAGCCATTTGTCTCTCCACCCTTCAATTAACCCCACGTGCGTTTATCAGCCAGGTTGGTACAATAAACTAACTACCTCAGTGATGTTTCCATCCACATTGCTCATGTGGATCTCTTTGCAGACTATTGCGAGCTGGATGATGCCACTGTTGAGACCACGTAGACACACAGGACCTAGGGCACCGAACTTCGTTTAGTACTCTGCTGTCACAATCTAGAAAGTTTAAATGATGTTTGAACAAGCAACCTGCATTTTCCTTTTGGGCTGAGTCACACGAATTATGTAGCTAGTCACGACAGAAGCTCTCTAGTGCCTCTCCTTCAGCTGGAAATTTATTTTCTCAACTGAAGATATTTTCTCAGGAATGAGTCATAACTCTATTATTGTGTTCTGAACACCAGGAAACCTATCTCAACTCCCCTTGGGTGGCTTGAATTCCGTCTCACTGGGCTCGAGTGAGGGAGAGCATCACATAACATACTTTATAACTCTCAAAAAATCATTTCTTCTTCTAACTGCTTGACTTCTTCAACTTCAATATTTTTATACCCTAAAAGTCGATAAGTTAGCGAGATTCAAAAATTCAATCATTGCCAATTCCCATGCATGCTCAGGAGTCCTTTAATGTTCAAACAGTCAAGTAGTTGCCAGAAAATTAAAAGGTTGTTGGTTTGAGTCCCTTCCAAAGTCTAGTTGTGAAAAAGGCCTAGAATGTACTTTGAAGATATTAGCCATTGAAAACCCTCTGGAACACAGCTACCCTGTGACATACATGGAGTTGTGATGGGTTGGCATCAACTCCACAGTTCATGCATAGGGGTTTCAGCCTCACTTTGGGAATTGTAAATTCTTGCTACCTATTGTCTTGTTCTCAGCTTTATGATGCCTATTAAGAGATGGAAATATCTTAGTTCAATATTCAGTCATATAATGGCAAAAATTTTTTTTTTGAAATTCAATTGTATTCATTTTTTCTTATACAGAATCAGGAAAGTAAAACCCAGTACCAAACCCTTGGGAAAACGGCTTGATCTGATTGATTTGGCAGGGTACTTTCTGGTATGCATAGCATTCTCAATGAAAAAATATATGCATGTCTGTCATATTACAAAATGCAGAAGTAACATTTTTAAAAAGTTTAGAAGACTAGCATATAAATGATGTAGTGTGTTAGGGAAATGGCCCCTGTCAATCACCCAGTTTTCCAATTAAATTAATCAACCATTGCCATTCCCCAACCCCCAAAAGTTACACTTTCAGAAGTTACTTTTTTATTACATCAGGAGAACACAGATGTAAGTAGAATTCCTGTCTCACTTCAGATCCACCTTCTTCTGCAGAGAACCCTTCTCTTAAGCTGTGGTCAACAGCACCCTGACCAGCCCACTAACATCCTCACTGTTCCCCGTGCTGCCGCTCGATGGCGGAAGGAGTGAAGGAAATGGTTCCTACATCCTAAACACTATGGCGGAACACCTTCTAATGGTCACTGTGATTGAACAGACCTACAGATGGGTTTTGACAATGTATTCACTTTGAGATACTCTATCATGGGAGGGGGGAACCCATCAAAGACTTGTGAAATTCTTCTTCAATTTCACTTCCTAAAATACCTTTTCCATGGATAACTTATGGGGTGAAAAGATATTCATTGATTCACTTAGGATGAAAAAGACTGGACACCCTGGCAGTTGCTTCATCGTAAGAAATGTAGCATCCGTATATGATGAATTTTTCAGGAAATTTTATTTACACTGATAGAAAGCATCCTATGTAAAAGTTGCCCCTCCTTTAGGAACTCTAGTTTTAGTGTTTTCCGATAATGGCCATACTTTGTGGCCTGAACCTACACACACATACACAAATTTAACTATTAGTTATTTATCTATTAGTTATCTATTAGTCAACATATAGTCAGGAGCTATACTTTATTTTGGAAGAGGATTTATGATGCTCAATAAAATTTTATCTTGAAGTTGAAATACTTGAGAAACATATTGAAGAATCCCAACTTTCTTAAGATACCAATACCTTTATCAGTCAGAGACATAGATTTCTTTCAAGTATTTTGAGCATTTCTCTTTTGCAGTAAGCTCTTGGTATGGAAATAAATAAGACAAGCCCACAGGGTTGGGAGCTGACAGATTTAAAAAAAATGGGAAACATACATCAACAAATTTCGATGTAACATGAAAGAAAATAAAGATGTATAAGTGCTTTGGGATTTAAAATAAGAGAGCAGGTGATGCTCTAGGGGAAAATGACAATCTCACTGAGTTATCGTTTCATCTAGATCTTGAAACGCTATGATGATGGCAGATGAAATATGGAGAATCATTTGAAGCTCATATGGAGACAGCGGTCAGTTTTGGTTTGTTGCAATGAGCCAGGTGATAGGATGAGGGCCCGAATTAAAGCTGCAGCGAAGATAAGCAGCATATTAACTGGTAACAAAAGACTAGGTGATGACTGATTAGAGGTGAAAGAGTTGAGAAATAATTCTAGGAAGAATCAATGCCCCCAATTCCTGTTGAATGGAATACAAGTAATATTATAAATGATCTTTTCTGTAATAAATGTTAGCTCATTTGGATTCAAGTATTGAACAGTAGAAATGTAATTTGAAAACTAGGTATTTATTTTACATCATGTTTCATCCTCAAATTTCACTGATTACAGTTTGAGGAATTGCATCTATTTCAATAAAATCTGGAGAGAAAAATAATATTAGATTTGAAACTACTGTGTACAGTAGTTTAATTCAAATTAATAATGTTTAATCATACTGTGTGAGTTTCTGATAGGAGTCTTAATAAAACTACTTTGGACAATTTATTGGCAGTTTCCAGTAAAGGAAAACATGCTTTTATCCCATTGCAACAGGGGAGTACCAGAAAGTCGATATTATGGTGGCCGTTTTCCAGACTATCTGTTACAGATGATAATAGAAGTTAAAAAAGGAGGTACACAACTAGTGGTCAAATGTAGATTTGGAAGAGGCATAAGGATACTATGCTGATGAACTTGTACATGAGCAGGGTTTTAAAAGGCATAGGCATATGTAAAAAGGCACATTATATAATATTCATCTTACTATAAGTAAGCTATATCTTAAATAAAACTTCTTATAGACCATTCTGTACTAGCAGTTATTATAAAGATGGATTCATATGAACAATTATAATTGTGACTTTGAATCATAATATACTGTTATCAAAAGAAAGATGATAAATAGACATAATTGTTAGGAAGGTAGGAAATAAGATCGATGTTGTGACCTAAACAGTTTTCAAATTTCATCTGGATTAGCCAGGTGCCTCAGATATCAAATGTTGTTATTGTTAGGGGACATCAAATCAGTTCTGACTCCCAACGACCCTATGTACAACAGAACAGAACACTGCCCGGACCGGCACCATCCTCGCCAGTGTTACATTGAAGCCCCTTGTTGTAGCCACTGTGTCAGTCTTCTCCAGGATCTTCCTCCTTTTTGGTAACCTTTTCCAGTACCAAGTATGATGTCCTTTTCCAAGGAATGGTCGCCTTGGTAGTGTAGCCAAAACACTTGAGATGAAGTCTCACCGTTCCTGCTTCTGAGAAGCATTCTGGGTCTACCTATTTCAAAACCGATTTGTTTTCTTGGCAGTTCCTAATTAAAATATACCAATGCTTTCTTTATTCATCATCTTGCTTTATTGTGCATATAAGGTGATTGAAAATAACTTGGCTTGATTCATGCACACCACCTAAGTCCTCAAAATTATATCTTTGATATTCAATATTCTAAATAGATCTTGTGCAGCATATTTGCCCATTTGTAATACAACATTTGATTTCATCACTGCGTCTTCTAGAAGCACTGGTTGTGGATCCAATTCAAATGAAATCACTGACAATTTCAAACTTCTCTGCTTATCGCGATGTTATCTATTGGTCAAGTTGTGAAGATCTACATGATCCATTCTGAATATACTGATCTTCGTAAGTGTTTCAAATTGTTTTGTTCTGGCAAGCAAGTTTGTCTCATCTGCATACCACAGATTGTTAATGAGGTTTTCTCCAACCATGAAGCTGTAATCTTCTTCACATGGTCTAGCTTTTCCAGATTATTTGTGCAACATACAGATTGAATAAACAGCTTTGAATTTGAATGTATATATTTTTAGAAGTCTTCTCAAGTGGTTGTCCTGGGCAGCTAAGTGGGAGAGACCCTGGTCTAGGATTTGGGAAGCCTGTTCCAGGCTTCTCTGGAAGTGGTAGGTCACCCTTTTCTTTCCTACAACTCCCTGGGCTATCAGAGTCCAAATGGGAGAGCTTAGTGCACAACATGTTCACAAATCAAATGAAGGAGACACAGACTGACAGCACTACACACCGGCTTAATTTTCAAAGTATCTTTAGTTTTTAGATACAGTGGATTAAATCCAGCAGATAAGAGCAAAGGTCTTCTTTGCTGAGAAACTATTTCTACAGTCTAATTAGCTGCGGCAAGGCCACAGAAGCAGATCCCTCCATGAAGTAGCCCAACACATTAAAGAGTCAGGTTCTCTTCTCCACCAAAGTTTTTTTTCTCTTTCAAATAAAATCATATTTGTGTACACATTTCAACAACTCCAAAGGTCCTCCCTCATCAGTCCCTGGCAAGTAAAGGGTATCTGGAAAAACATTAATGCATTGTTTCTGACTGAAAGTAAGTTCTTCTGGACAAGAAAAAATGGTATTTTTCTAATCATCGTCCGCCTTTCTTCAATCCTAATTCTTTGAACACAGTCTCTACAGACAACCGGGGCATGGCACCAGCATGCTATATTGGTCAAGTTTCATACACCTACTTAGTATATATTAACATTTGTTTACTTTTTATATTTCTGAAATGTCATTTCTAAACGCAGTTGGATTTCCAAACTTAGTTCTGAGATCAGTGTAGGATTTTTTTTTTTTTAATGTGGTCTCATACTATGACCAACTGTTCTCCTGAAGTGGTCCTTTGTCTCATGCTTTTGTTGAACGTTGTACTCCTTTCTCATCACCTATATCATTCCTAGTGAATATTGTATTCATCACGAGAACATCCAATTGTTTTCTCTTTTTAGTGCATGTATTCTAGATAAATTATCGCAAGGAAAAAAATGATTTTAGGCCTTACTAATTGTGAACCACTAATTGGAATGTGCTGCTAGTGATTTATGATCATCTCATAACATACGTGGTGCTCCATAATTGGTAAAGTGGGTGAATGAGCTAGCCTGCTGTTAATCAAAGTACTAGAAACAGAACTTAATTTTAGGTTTTATTCCTGAAAAATACAAGATGGAATGGCCTCTTCCCTTGCAGTATAACTTCCTTTTAAGGTTAATCATTATGGGTGTTCTAACTCAGGAAGGAGTTAAGCAAAGCCATTAAGATAAGTAGCCAGGCATGAAGCGCCCCTCATTCAGATGCCTCAACGCTGGTGATCTGGTGCGCCCATGCATGGAAGCATCTCCATTTGAGGCAAACAAGGGCACATGGGCTCCAGAGGATGATGGTGTGATGCTTCCTGGGGAAATATAGTTATCTACAACTACCTATGACCATCACAAAGCCCGCTTTATTATCACATTGTCCAGATTATTGATTATATTCTGCAGTCATTGAGAACCAACTAATTGCTTGTTGTGTCCATTGTAAAAACCAATCTTTGTCACACAATTTAAGGTACATAACTTGCGTGATTATCACTGAATCCTGAAGCAGCTGAGAGGTAGCAAACCCTGCTGTTTTTTTCTGTATCACATTTCAGAATAAATTTAGAGTTTCTCAAATCAACCTCATATCTGTCTTTGGCTGAAGCAGTGACTGACAATCCTGGACTTTGTTTCTCAGCAACACATTCATGAAACATTGCCTTAATGTTTAATTATTACAACATTAAAATCATAGAGATTCATATTCATTTTAATACTAAAAGTTTAGTACATCCTAAATAAAGCTTCACTGAAAATTCTATTCAAAGCCATTCTTGACTTACAGACATGTTCCCCTCCCTCTTTTGTTGGCGTTTCCTCTTGCGTTACGGTGTGGAATGATGAGGTTAGAAGAGAGGGAGGGATGAATCCAGCAATTTCCTTCTCAAATTTTTGTATCCAGCCCCCTGAGAAAGCTCTTCCTGTGCTCTGTATACATTATAGAAAACATATTTGCTGATTATATAATAGAAAATTTAGTACTGTGATCTTTAGATTTCCCAGTTCACAGACTTCTTTTAAGAGAGAAACTAGTTGGCTGGCCTAGATTGGGTCAATTATTATCCCTGGTTCTGATAGAAGGGGTGAAAGTTGACCACTGTTAATAAAAAAATACTAGCAATATAACATAATTTAAGATGGTGTGTTAAAAATCCAAAATGTAAGTCCTTCCCTTGCAGCAAAAATTCCTTTTAAACTTTTTCAGTAAGGATGCAGTAACTCAGGAAAGAAGCAAGCAAAGTCATTTGGACAAACAATGAAGCCTAAGACCTCAGGGAGTGCTGGTCGAGCTCCTGGAGTAAAGGGAACGAATGGATGGTCTGAGAATCCCCTGAGGGAATGAAGGCTAGTTTCCTGTGTAACCCAATTCCTTTGCCACATTGTTTTTGGGTCCTCCTGGTGGTTTTCAAAACCAGCTAAATTATTTTTTCCCGAGTCTCCCACATAACTTCAGGTATAATTCATTTGTTTGATTTTTACTGAATCTGTGAAGCAGTTTGGAGGGAGTACATCCCACTGTTTCTTTATCTAGTGCTTGCAGAAATAAACTTAAAGTTTCTCAAATCAACCTGCTCTCGGTCTCTTCTTGACCACGGAGATAGGGCTATAGATATCTGTTACTTATGTAATATGACTTTGTCGGAACAGAATCTGATCCTAGAGTTTGGGACCATTCATTAAAGGAAGAGGGGAAGTATAGAAAAGTACGGTGTCATGTCTACTTACATCTCCGAAGTCTACGTGTTGGTATTCTATGACATTGAGGGCAAGGAGAGAAAAAGACCCCAGGCATTGGGGTTGTTCTAGGGGGAAAGAGTCAGAATGTTAAACTATAGTATAAAGAAACTTTGTTAAGTTTTAGAACAAAGATAAATCATCTGGATGAGGTGTCAAAAGGATCCATTTCTACATAGAAAATCCATGATAAAATCATGTTTGACTGGAAATCAATCATCATTGCTGTAGGAGGAGCCAAAGAAGTGGGGAAAGGACCGTAATTGGGTTCCATGCACAAAGACAGATCAGCGAAGTTTACAGGGTTTGTTCTGGGGTCTCCTGACTATCTGGCTAGTTGATGGTCAGGCTACAACTCATAACCACAAAACTGGGTACCATCATTTTCAGCAAGGGCATTCTCGAACATATCTCCTGAGGCAAGGCTGTCCCTTCCAGGACTGCTTCAAACAAACCAAAGACCCTCACTGCCCTGCAGTCAATTCTGACCCATGGGGGACCCTATAGGGCAGGGTAGACCTGCCCCTGTGGGTTTCCCTAAATTGTAACTCTTTAGGGGAGTAGAGCACACTTTGTAGAAGGGAAAAACTTCCCCACCACATTGGTTACTGGTCAGAAAGAACTCAAATGGAAGCTGAATGTGTCAAAAGCTCTCATTGTAAAATGCAGCCTTCAGCAAACCAAGAGCTTAGTGCATAAACACTAACACAGGTAGTCTCAAAGAAGACAGAATGAAGAAAGAAGACAAGGCAAGAGAATTAACCTGACTCCCATGAAAAATTCAGACATTCGGGAATGCTTATTTATAAACAAAAGAACCCTTTCTTAGAATAATGAACTTTCTGTGCTGGCAACGTCGACTAGTGGCTCTCAACCAGGGCAATATCGCCTCCCTTCCCCACAGACAGTTCCATGCGGTGTGAAGATATTTTTCACGTCATGAAAAATCCCCACACAGATTAAGCCTCCATTGAATTCCCTCAAATCATTGACTAGGGCTATGAATAGACTTGCCTTCAGATGGAGCACACTGGAAAGTGGATTGCTGCGGATATAGTTAAGTTAAACATTAACATATCATTCATTTTCCCTTTTAACTCATTTTTAAACTTGTTGTAGTTTTTATTATCTTTTGCTTTGTCTTGGATTGAGATCTTTCTGTGTTTTATTTTGTTGTTAAAGTTAGGTATTTTTATATGATGTTCATTATATGAAATCCAGGATCAGTAATCCATACAGACAGTAACTAGGCTGATAATTTCTTAGGGTTATGGCAGAGCAGGTTTAAGGGTAATGGGGAGCTAATAATAATGAGTTCAAATATGAATAAATACTCTAAAACTAATTGTGGTAAGGATTGGACAACTCTTTTTAAATTTTTTAAAAAATTGAGGTCTCTTACAGATCTTATTAAAATCCATGCATGTATACATTGTGTCAGCACATCTGTACATATGTTTCCATCATCCTTTTCAAAACATTTTTTTGTACTTGAGCCCTTGGTATCAGTTCCTCATTTTCCCCCTCCTTCCCCCTCCCTCATGAACCCTTAATAATTTATATATTTTTTTCATGTCTTATACTGAGCACTCTCTCCATTCACCCACTTTTCTGTTGTCTGTCCCGCTGGGAGGGAGCATACATCGGTTATTGTGATCGGTCTCCACTTACTCCCCACCCTGCACCCCCCTCCCACCTGTTTGCCTTACCCTCCAAGTTTCACTACTCCCCTTATTGTTCCTGAGAGTTTTATCTGTCCTGTATTCCCTGTGTTGCAAGCTTTATCTATATCAGTGTACATGCTCTGGTCTAGCCAGATTTTGTAAGGTAGAATTGGGGTCTTGATAGTGGGGGTGGGGGAGGGCATTAAGAACTAGAGGAAACTTGTATGTTTCATCGTGCTATACTTCACCTGGCCTGGCTCATCTCTTCCTTGTGGCCCTTCTGACAGGGGATGTCTAATTGACTACTGATGGGCTGTGGGTCTCCACTCTGCCTTTCTCTTCATTCATATCAATATGATTGTGTTCTGGGTCTTTGATGCCTGATAGCTGATCCCATTGACACCTCATGATCGCACAGGCTGGTGTGCTTCTTCCATGTGGGCTTCATTGCTTCGACTATATGGCGCTTGTTTATCTTCAAGCCTTTAAAACCCCAGACTCTATATCTTTTGATAGTTGGGCACCATCAGATTTCTTCACCACATTTGCTTATGCACCCATTTTGTCTTCCGCAATCATGTCAGGGAAGGTGAGCATCACAGAGTGCCATGCTAGTTGAACAAAGTGTTCTTGCAGATTGGACAACTCTTTCAAATATATTTAAGCCAATGGATTATTGCCAATAAAACAGTTTTTAAAAATCTATAGAACTAGGTGAATAACATACAGAGAAACAGTAGCTTCATATTTTGATATTTTTGTGCAATAAGGTTTTCTATGATTTCATAGCAGTAAAAACAAAGAGAGACCCTATTATATATGTGCAGTGACCTTGTGACAGTAAGCTATCCCATAGAATACACAAATTGTGGCACATGGCAGCTGGGGGATTTAGAATATGCACTTTTTCATTTTCTCTATGAATATATTCACGTATTTTCAACTTGTTTACTTAACTGGGAAGTATTTCATCAAACCCAAGTTGATGGCCCCTGATGACAAACAATAACTTGTTTGATTACAAGCTTGGGGGTGGGGCTAGAGTAAAAAAATACTCCATGCTTTCTGCAAGAATGTTCTGAAGGTGAGAAAATGAAATATGAGATATTCTAGGCAGGAGAGAGGGACAGAAGCTGATTTTAATGTTCATAACATGGATACTGAATGCATGTTATGCCACATCTCTTAACAGTGTGAGACAGCTCTTCTTGGCTATTGTACAGGGGGGGAACCCATGTAGTCTTTAAAATTAGATTTATACATACATAAAATTTATATTTAACATATTTTAAAATAAGATTTATTTAGAAGAAAGATAAATAACAACGTAAACCAATGCATTTGAAGGAATAAAGGCATCAGTGAATTTGTGTGATGCTCTCTGAAACTTACCATCACTTTCCCAGAATTGAGAACTGATAACTTCAAATAAAGTCCTTCTAACAAAGGAATATCTGGTCTAGGGATCAAAGAAATCATAATATTTCTATTGGTCATTGTTGGTTGTGACAACAAAAAGACAGGTTGGGGTGGAGAATGGACTTCTATCAGATAATTAAATATAGAGGCTTACAGTGATCATTTTCAGAAACTAATTACAGAATGTTTCTCTCATAGTCACCTATCCTTCCTGTGGAATCATAAAACATCACTGCTTAATATTTAAAGAGTTTTAACCAGTATTCCAGAATTTTTCAGAACATCTTGGTTCCAGGACCTCATTTCCCCCAAACAATTTATGAAGCAATGCCTCTTTAACTTATCTCAGAAATTTTAGATAAGAATGGCTCAAAAACACATTCAAACAACTCTCTTTAGTACATGCTGATCATGAAGAAATATTTATGTGGTTCACTTTATACAAAGGGTAGACGTGCCTAGATTCTCTTCCTTAGATTGTATTTCTTTCACAGCCTGTCTTGACCATAGAGAGAAATTACTTTTTAGTTTTTATGGCACTGAGCAATTACCATGTGCAGATAGCAGGGGCTTGTGATGGATTTGTATTGATTCTGTTGCTAAGCAAACCTGGAGTTCAAGATAGACAGGAAAGCGAAGGAACATATTAATTCAGCAAAACTGACTTTCATTCAACTGTTTGGTAAATAATTTTTAAAGAAAAGACATTCTAATTATGAAAAAAGCAAAAAAAAAACCCCAATGCTTTATGAATTGCCTCTTTTTGTGACTATAATACCTTTGGTACATAAGTATATTCAAAGCAGATATTAGAGGGAGAGTTGAGTAGAGTCAGCAGCACAAATCAATTCCTGACATAAAGGGAAAAAACAAAAACAGCTAGTCTCGTTGTTCTTGTAATATCCAGCCTAGTAGAGTGTGATGGGAAGGAGTTTGACACCCGCAATGCAAATATGCAGTTGACTGTAGTTGATGAAGATAAGAAGCCCTTCAATAACTATCCACAAAATCTTGGCTAGTCAATGGAATATTTTAGAGAAATGGATTTTCAACAATTGTTTCCAATTCTGAGGCAGTAATAAATGCATTCAAAGTACATATTATTTGAAGGTGGTATAGAGGTTAGATTGGTAGAGTGAATTTTTGTCATGATATTTGAACTTCCTAGCCCTGTCCCCAAAGGACTTGCTGCCCCCGTCATGACATCAGGGCATGTATTGCCTCTAAGGGTAGCAGTAGAGTTAATAATAAAAGATAGTTTAGTTTATACATATACATTGTAAAAGTCATTCTCAGTGCACACACAAAAAATGTTGAAAGCCACGGTTTACTAGTACAACAACCAGAGTTATTAGAGCTAAAGAATATTCAAGGAGTAAATTTCTAAAACACAGAAGCTGCTAAACTCTTTTCCCCAGAGCAAAAATGCACGGTGATTTCAGTAAGGGTAATTTTGTCAGTCAAAAGAGATAGCACTTCAGCCAGTATCCAAGAGGAGGAGCATCTCAACTCACTGCACTGGACCTTAGAGGCATTTGCATGCCTTCAATTTGGTGCAGCCCCCTTCTCATCTCGGCTAATCCCTGAATTCATAATAAAAAAAGATACCAATGCAGTGCCATTAGAGTAACATAAACTTAACACTCTTTCACCAGGGTAATGAAAATATATATAGGTATATAGAGACAATCTGGTAGAATGTTGAAAAAAATGTTATTATTTAATTATGAAGTTTTCAAATGCAAAGACAAATAAAGCAAAAAATCCAGGGTATACTCCACCAACATTTACTTTAAACAAACAAACAAACAAAACCCTACTGTCCTCAGGTCATTTTGACTCATCGGAACACACTATAACTACCCCTTTGGTTTTCCAAGCCTAGAATCAGTATGGGAGCAAGTCAGCTTATCTTTCTCCCTCAAGCAGCTGGTATATTGGAATTGCAGACCTCGAAGGTAGTAGCCCAACACATAGCTCACTCAGCCCCCAGGGCTGCAAAATTTACTGAAAACTAAAGATTAACCCTATTTTCATTAAGAAGTTCCTTGCATTTCAACTATACGTCCTTCAAAAAACAAAAACAGCTCACTGCCACAGTCAATGCCAACCCATAGTGTGACCCAATACACTTACAACCTTACTCAACATCATTTTAATCCTTTCTGCAAAACATCCCTGTGTTTGCCAGAGCATAGATGTGAATCCTAGGACAAGAGTACAAAGATAAGAGAATTGAGCCCAGGAATCAGGCAATGATCTGAACCTGGGACTGGGGCTGCGCTTAGGGCTAGGGCTGAGTCTTAACTGTGTCGCAAGTTGGATGTAAAGCTGAGACGGAGGCTGGGTCTGGGACTTAACTTAGACCTGGGCTTTGTTTTGTGCCCAGGTTTGGAAAGGGTCTAGACATGAAGAAAGTGCTGGGTCCATGGTTATGTCTAGTTGCTGAGAGAGATGCTCCAGTCATCCTAAAGCTGGAACATGGCCTGGGCTGGTGTTGGGATTGTGCCTGAGCTAGAATAAACCCAAGGCACAGTCTAGGGCTGAACTTAGACCTCAGTTTGAGACTTTAAATAATTAGGTTCTGTAAAAAAGGGAAAGCCAGGCCGGCTGTTGCTAAGCAACAGAGATTTTGCTTCTGATCAACTCAGCAGATATTTTCAGCTAAGTGTGATAAGGGTCCTGAAATTACAGATACTGAGAGATACACAACAGCAAATCTATTATCCCTTCCCAGACCCCTACCTGCCTTTAAGTTCCGAAACCTTGATATCCAAATTAAAGTAAAAGTTTATCAAGAGAAGAACAAAAGTGAAAATACAGCTTTATTTATAGCAGTCTTAATTAATAGGTTGCAGTTATAAGACACTTTGCTTTTCTAATTCTTTTTATGATATATACACTTTATATAAATAATTCACATTTTAACCAAACTTGTTAGCATCGGTGGCTGTGGTTACTGTTTGGGGGATTGAGTGATGACTGTAATTTCCCCTGGGTGATGTAAAGGCTTAAGTGGGAGCTACTGACCAAAAGGCTGGCAATTCAAATCCTCCAGGAAATACTTTGGAAGCAAGTCCTGGAGACTAACTTCAGAGAGAGTAGCCTTGAAAACCCTGGCGAGCTCACTTCTCTCCCAGCATACCTGCGCTCTCCATGACTCAGAATGGACCTGAATAGGAACTGGTTTATGATAGAATGAAAAAGGATGGGATATGATAGGAAGCCAGGTTGAAGAGAGTATAATTTCTTGAAAACAACTCTTTGAACATGGCCGTTACCATTTAGAATCTCATCTTGCTGTACTAGCTAATAGCGTTTTGAGCAATGCGAAGACAGGAGCCAATCAGGGTGCCATGTAGCAATGATGAAACCTACAACTTTCCTCTAGTTCCTAAATGCTTCATCCCCTCCCCCGCATCATGATCCAAATTCTACCTTATAAATCCGGCTAGACCAGAGGATGTACACTGGTACAGATAGGAACTGGAAATACAGGGAATCCAGTACAGATGATCCCTTCAGGACCAGTGGTGAGAGTGGCGATACCGGGAGAGTGGGGTAGAAAGGGGGAACCAATTGCAAGAATCTACATATAACCTCCTCCTTTGGGGACGGACAAAGAAAAGTGGGTTAAGGGAGACATCAGACAGTGTAAGACATGACAAACTAATAATAATTTATAAATTATCAAGAGTTCATGAGTGAGGGGGTGGCGGGGAGGGAGCGGAAAATGAGGAGCTGATACCAAGGGCTCAAGTGGAAAACAACTGTTTTGAGAATGATGATGGCAACAAACGTACAAATGTGCTTGATACAATGGATGGATGAATGGATTGTGATGAGTTGCACGAGCCCCCAATAAAATGATTTTTAAAAAAGAAGAAAGAAAAAGAAATGAACTCATCTGACTTCATAATAGGAAGCTATTCTGACTTCATGTTGTTCTTTAAGTCCTTATTTCTAACACTTCTGAAGCTCTTTGCTGTAGTGATTCGGTTCTTCATCTCCTAAAGTGATTCACTGCTAGCCATTCTCCTGGTATGATGTCTAAAGCTAACATTTTAAAACTACAGTAAACCTATCTTTAGTTTGGGCTTCTATGACATGATAAAATTAAGATGTGATATACCCATTTCCAAACCCACTGCCATGGACTCAATTTTACCTCACAGGGACCCTAATATTCCAAGGCTGTAGACGTTGATTGAGTCAGGACACATCCAAAAAAAAAAAAAGACAGAAGTAATGCATAGAATCACTGTACCAAAAGAATTGGTTGACATTCAACTCTTTCAACAGAATGTGATTAAAGAAGACCAAGGTGTGCTGAACGATACCACTCCAGGAATTGATGAAATACTAAACGTGTTTCGACTAGCTGATGCAGCCCTGAAAACACTCACTGGCCTATGCCAAGAAATGGGGAAGTCATCCATATTTGTGCCCACTGCAAAAAAAAAAGGTGACCCAACAGAATGTGAAAATTATCAGACAATGTTATTAATGCTGCATGCAAGCACAATTTTGCAGAAGATAAGTAATAACGAAAAACATTTGAGAGCTATAAGAGATTTGTGCTAGGTTCAGAGGTAGACGTAGAAAGAGGTCACGTAGATCTTGGTGAGAAGAAGAGAACACCAGAAAGAAGTTTCCTTGATTGTGTGGCTTCTAACAAACTATGGATAACTTTTCAAAGGTTGGAAACTCTAGAACATTTAATGGTGCTGATTTTTAACTGCTGACCTGGAGATTAGCAATTATATGTACCCCCTACTTCACCCGGGCTCCTTTTAGGTATGATACAGAAGTTAAAAAATAGAACTTAGTCTTGATTTTTATAAAAGAGACGGTTTGTGTGTCTGAGAGTGAGAAAGAAAAGGCAATTGAGAGAGAAATACAGATATATAGTCCTGAGCAAACTTCGATCTACCATATTCAATCTTTAATCTACCCTGAGTGGGGACTAAATGAGTGGTTAGTAAATTGACTACTCTCCATTACTAAAAGTTCAAATTCACCCAGTAACCTTTCTACTTTGCTGCACATAGGGTTGACACGAGTGAGAAACAACGAATCGGCAATGAGCAGCAATGGCATCTAGGGGACTTTTAGAAGTTCATGGAAAAATGATTGAACAGATAATGGGATTGTTCCCTGAACCTTTTGAGGACACTTCGAATACGCTGCTGCCTTCTGTTTCTTTTTAAGAATGCAAATTAATTTTAATTTTGAATTAAGGAATCTTGAGGGAGGAAAATTTATTGATAAAAAGCCAGATAATTCAAATTTAATTTGTATTTAACTTTGAATAGCACTGCCTGTGTCATAATTTTATCTAGTAGCACAGAGGATGGATACATGTTTATAGCTCCATATTTTTAAAAAAATCAACACTACTCATAATCTTAATTCTGTCAATTGTGGCTGTTGTTGCTAACATTATTCTAAGGTATGTACAGAACTAACTTGTTCAGTCGCTCTGAATAAACAACTGCAGGAAATCCAGGGTCATGGGAAAATCATTAATCATGATCTTGAGGCGCTAATGTAGCAAAGGAAATCAGAAAGAAAGCTTTAGTCAGCAGGAGCTTAGTATTCCAGGCTGCTATATTGCTTTTTCCCCATAAAAGACAAATATTATGAACAGAGAAAACCTTATCAGTGTTGCTCCTTATTAATGCATTTAGGATGGCTGACAGAGTGGTACTGTTTGTCCCCAGCAATGGAGTCTGTGTGGGACTGTGAACGTTCTACCAGGAGTCATCAGGCCCCAACTTCTAGGAAGGAAGTAGAGGCTCTATTTTCTTTTACTATATTTCAGGAAATGGAAGTTTTGAGTAGTGAAACTTTATTATCTGAACTAAAAATGTCACAGTTAAGAACAGGGTTCTAAAGAATTATGAGAAGGGAAAAAAACAAATGAAAAAGTTTAATAAATATCATAGAAGTAAAGAAGCTTTCTTCTCTAGTAAGAGCTTTTTATATAGCCAAATGTCTAAATGCTAACCAATTGTGAACTGTGCGGTGTTGAGAACATCAAACTGATTCCTAAAAGTTCATGCAATTGTCATTCTCCCCTTTTGAACACTCCTTGGAAGCTGATACCACCTGGCATCTGGTACAAGGTTGGTTAAAGGAGGGAAACAGTAGGGTGGTGTGAGTGAGGCTGAGTCAGATAGTAAAACACAGCTTAAACCCATATTGTATGCTGGTTTACTTGGATGGTTGCTAGTAATTGCCCCAGAAGAATGAACCGTGTGGGATAGATTTCACTAGAAAAGCATGTCCATTCATAGTGTTGATGTAACACCTGTTACAGGTAGGTGGCTTTAAAAATCAGAAGATAATTTTCTCACAGTTCAGGAGGCAAAAGTTCTATTTCAAGACAACTGCTCCAGGGAATGAATGGTGTGTTAGTCCAGGTAGACTAGAGAAACAAATTCAAAGACACTCATGTGTATATAAGAGAGCAACTTATATACAAGAGCAGTTGAATATTGATAAACCATCCCAGCCCACTCCAGATCAAGCCCATAAATCCACTATTAGCCCATATGTCCAATGCCAATCTATAAAGTCCTCTTCAGACTCACAAAACACATGCAATGACACCGAATGAAAGAAGATCACAGGTCAATGGGTGGGAAGTCTTCTGGATCCAGTGGCATTGTAAGCATCTCAGCACTGACAGGGGTTTTATGTGGCTTCTCCAGCTCCAGAGGTCTGGCTCCATCAGCCTTTCTCCACAGGTCTTCTCCACAGGGATGTCTTGCAGGGGGTGAACCTGCATCAAGCCTCCAGTGAGCTATTTATCTCCATAATGCCTCCAAACGAGGTCATCGATCCGAGTCCTGATTGACAGGCTAGACTCCACCCCTTCACTCTGAATCCTCAAATTGACACCAGATTATGTGAGTACCACAAATGGCTTTCTCTCTCAGTTCATTGGGAAGATCTTTAACTCTTTTAGCATCTGTAGCTCTGGTGCTTCTCCAATCCTCATCACTTATACTCCCCACCCCACTTCTCCCAACCCCAATTTGTGCTTTACGTCTGTCTCTAATCTGTTTCTTTTAACTCAGAAGTCACTAGGTTTAGGATACAGCATACATTGATGTGGGCTCAATAACATAGCAAAGAAAGCCCATTTATACTATCTATTCTTATTATCATCATCTCCATTGCTCAGTGAGGAACGTAGGCTCTGGAGTTAGACTACTGAGATACAAATTCTGTCTCTCACTCACTGCCATTGAGTGGATGTGGCTCATAGCAAGTCTATAGGGCAGGGTAGAACTGTCCCCTTGAGTTTCTGAGACTGTATTGTTTATGGGATTAGAAAGCCCTGTCTTTCTCCCATGGAGTGCTGGGTAGTTTCAAACTGCCAACCTTAAGGATCACAACCCCAGTGCATAACCAGTATTCCACGAGGGCTCCCTAATTCCTTCACAACATTTAACTAACTCTATAGCCATTGGCAGTATGCACATTCTTAAGGTGTCTTGGTATCCTCAACTGCAAATGTGGATGATAATAATAATAATAGCATACTTTATAAATTCCTAGAATAATTGAATAGTTTAACGAGGACTTTGAACCAGTTCAAAATACGCCAGTGATTGGTACTGTAGACAAGGGTCATGTATGTGTTGCATAGCAACCAATTCTGTTTCCCATGGTATTTTGATCTGACATGGGTAAGCACTGGACTGCTAACTAAAAGATGGGCCGTTCAAACTCAGTTGGTGCCTGGCATTATCTGGAAGTGTCAGCAAATAGGAAGCACTTTTTAAAGTTTTAAAGTTGCTATTACAAACTTCCTGGATCCAGATGACAGCTGGCGTATCTGGGGAGGAGCAGCAGAACCAGGAGTCAAAACATGGAACAGAGCGATGGACTTCCCAACCCACGAAGCAAGGGAAGATGGGTGCTTTCATGCTGGAGGCTGGCTTTTAGAAGGAAGCGCCCCTGGACACGTTGAAGCTGTTGACCCACAGAAGGGGAGCTGAAGTCCTTCGAGATGGGGCTTACTGGAGTTGGGTACCTCTGGACCCTTAACTCAGGGAGCTGAATTTGCTGACCCACGGAGCTTGGACTGAACTCCTTTGGGTTGAGGTTTACAGCAGAGTGGAATGTTCCTTTTGCCATTTATTAACAGACCTGGAAGAATTTTGTAACATGTCCTGAAGCACAACACAACCGTCAACACTTCTCACTGGCATTACAATTAACTTCCCTAATGAACTCTTTAATCATGAATTTTGTCTGTGAGGATCTGTGTAGCTATCACAATGGATTTTAGACATCAAGGAAGTAAAATAGAAAACATTAAGTAAGACGCTGCATCGCAGCCTCAGTGATGAACCACTTCAAGGTATTTGGTTATTTCCTCGAAGGTTTCAAAACGTTGTCTCCTGAATTCTTGCCCCACATTCAGGGATATATTTTCAGCAAAGGTAAATGTTGTTGTTGTTGTTATTGTTGTTAGGTGCTATAGAGACAGCTCTGACACAAAGCAGCCCTAGGCACACAGAATGCAATACTGAACGGCTCAGGCCATCCTCAGGATTGTTCCGACGAGCCCATGTGGCAGCCACTGTGTCAATCCATCTTGTTGAAGCCCTTCCTCTCTTCCACTGCCCTCCACTTGACCAAGCATGATGTCCTTCTCCAAGGACAGGTATTTCCTGAAAACATGTCCAAAGTAGATAAGATGTAGCTTCTTCATCCTTGCCTCTAAGGAGCATGCTGGCCTTACTTCTTTCCAAACAGATCCATTTCTCTTTTGTGCGGTCCATGGTACTTCTGATTTTCTTCTCAAGCCCCACAATTCAAACGCCTTAATTTGTCTCCAGTCTTCTTTATTCAATGCCCAATGCTAGCATACATAGGAGGTTGTTGAGAATGCCATGATTTGGGTGAGGCATGCCTGAGTTAAAAAGCTATATGCTTACTTTTCGGTACTCTAACGAGGTCTTGTGCAGTATATTTCCCCATTGCAACACATCTTTTGGTCTCTTGACTGCTGCTCCCATGAGCACTGAGCATGGGTCCAAGCAAGACAAAATCCATGAGTTATCTATAGGTCCAGCTGTGAGTGTTTTTGTCTTCTTTACAGTGAGCTGTAATCCATATTGAAGACTGCGATCCTTGATCTTCCTCAGCAAGTGCTCCAAGTCCTCTTTGCTTTCAGTCAGCGAGTTTGTACCGTCTACATATCCATGGTTTTCAATAAGCCTTCCTCCAATCCTGATGATGCATTCTTCTTAAAACAATCCAGATTCTCTGCATGTTTGCTCATCATACACATTGAATAAGTTTGATGAGAGAATACAATACTGTTGTAACCTTTCCTGATTTTAAACCTTGAAGTATTCCTTTGGTCTCTCTGCACAACTGCCTCTTGATCCATATACAAGCTACACATCAGCACAATGAGGTTTTCTGGAAAATTCCCATTCCCAAGGTTAACCACAGTTGGTTATGACCCACACAGTCAAGTGCCTTGGCATAGTCAATGAAACACAAGTAAATTTCTTTCTATTATTCTCTGCTTTCAGCCAACATCCATCTGACATCAGCAAGCACACCCCTTGTTCTAAGCCCTCTTCTGAACCCAGGCAGAACCTCTGGCAGCTCTCATCCATGTACTGCTGCAACCATTGTTGGATGATCTTCAGCAAAATTTTCTTTCGTATGATATCAATGATATTGCCCTATAATTTTAGCATTCTGTCGGTCATTTCTTTGGGGAGTACAATTATAGATTTCTTCCAGTCAGTTGGCCAAGCAGCTGTGTTCCAAACTTCCTAATAGACCATTGTGTGCTTCCAGCACTTCATGAGCTTGTTGAAACATAGCAAGTGGTGTTGCATCAGTTTCTGAAGCCTTGCTTTTGGCTAATGTCAGTGCAGCTTGAACTTCTTCCTTCAGCATCATTGTTTTTTGTTCAACTGCCACCCCCTCCCTCTGGTACAATGACTCTGGATTCTTTCCGTCTTCTTTGGATGCTTCCTGTATCATTCAATACTTTGCCCAGGTGGTTGTTGTTAGGTGCTATCGAGTCAGTTCTGACCCATGGCGACCCCATATACAACAAGACAAAGCACTGCAGGATCTTCTGCCATTCTCACAATGGCTCCTATGCCTGAG
>NW_022111321.1:60523-80998 GCF_000313985.2 Echinops telfairi | reverse complement strand
CCTTGATTTTGTCATTCCAGGCATAGTATATCATATGATTTCTGGTTCAAAATGGCTGACCTCAATCCATCTCAGCTCTCTAATACCTAGGATATCCATCGTCATGCATCCCATTTCATTTTTGACAACTTCCAATTTTTCTAAATTCATACATAATACCTTCCAAGTTTCGATTATTAGTAGATTTTTTTCAGCTGTTTCTTTTTACCTTGAGTTTGACTCCATCAGCAGATGAAGATCCTCAAGGCTCCGCTGTCAAAAGCGTTACTCCGTTCACATCACCATGGTTGATTCCACCTCGAGAATTCAGCTTCTCCTCAGTCACATTGTAAGTGCCTTTTGACCCAATGGGCCTGTCCGCTGGCCCTGTCTGACAATGTTCTTCTTCCATTTGTTAGGCATCCTGTATCTGAAAATGTTTTGAAGCTGCGCCTAAGGTTTTCAGTGGCTACTTCCTCTGAAGTGGGCAGCCGATCCTTTCTAAGTAATCTGTTCTTAGTTGGAAGCTCTGCTGAAACCTGTGTATTTTGGGTGACTCTACTGGCATTTGAAATACCAGTGACATAGCTCCTAGCATTATAGCAACTCATCAGCCACCAGAGTAAGACAAGCTGACAGACAAGTGGTGGGAAATGGGAAGAGTCCTCTTAAATTGTACAGACTACAATTAATGTCACAAAATAAAAAGTGTAATACCTGTTGAGTGGAAACCAATTTGCTCTATAATCATTCATTCAAATTATAGTAAAATATTTTTTCATCACAAAACGTAATAAAATACATGAAGAGAAGGAAACAATGACAGTCTTACAAACTCAGTTTTTTTTAATTCATTGATTTATTGAAATGAATGCTCATATGCCTTCATGTTTATTCTCATGCTCTAATTGAAATAATAACAAATTCTGATGTTCTTTCCCCTCACCTCCTCTACAAAATCAAATTACCATTTCATAAGCTACCTTTCATTCTGTTGCAATAATTATCCAATCACTTCATATTTCCATTTGAGGATATGATGTTATAGAGATTATTTATTGTTTTACTTTATTTATGTTGTATTTTTATCAGTTACATGTTATTTTATGCCTAGATATGCTTTGTTAGGTGTCACTGTATCTACTCTATCTTTATTATTCAGTGTACTCTTCAGAAAGGTGTAAAAACAGAGCTGTCAGAGGTAGAGTCCACGAGGACAGACAAACTGTTGGCTCTACAGTAAACTTGGAGTTTAGGAGAGAAGCGATGCTACTGATGAAGGTAAGTAGAAAGCATCTCTGTGAAAGCAGAGAATGTAATGGAAACAGGAAATGCTTCATGTTTTGTGAAGACAATTCCATGAATATGAAACATGATGCGATTCTTTCTCAATTGCTCTGAGGACAAGAGTTCCATCTCTTTAACCTTTCCCAGAAGCAGTCTGTGTTCTTCAGTTTAACACCATGCCTAAATGGTAGTGGGCATCCTCAACGGAGTCAAATTATGGTCCTTCGAAATATTCTTTTTCTTTTCTTTAAATCAATACATACATACATACATTGTGCCAAGCACATTCGTACGTATATTTCCACCATCATTTTCAAAACATTTTCATTCTACTTGAGTCCTTGGTATAAGCTCCTCATTTTTTCCCCTTTTTCCCACACCCTCTGTCCCTCATGAACCCTTGATAATTTATTATTATTATTTCATGTCGTACACTGACCGATGTCTCCCTTCACCCACTTTTCTCTTCTCTGTCCCCCAGAGAGGGCTTATATGTAGATCATTGTGATTGATTCCTCATTTCTCACACACACACACCCACACACACCTTACGCTTACCCTGGCTACTCTCGTTGTTAGTCCTGAGGGGTTTATCTGTCCTGGGTTCCCTGTTTCCAGTTCCTATCTGTAACTATGTACATGCTCTGGTCTAGCCAAATTTGTAAGGTAGAATTGGGATCATGATAGTTGGGGTGGGTGAGGGTTCGGAGAAAGCGTTAAAGAACAAAGCTCTGCCTTGTGTTTGTGCTGATTATGGTCTATGCATGTCTCTGTAGATAACACAGGTGGGATAAACAATCCAGAGGAGCAAACGTGACCAGTGGTTCCGGGGAGACATGGGAGAGGTGGGGAAAGGAAGTGGGTGTTAACAAACTCAGGGATAAGGAAACAAGTGATCTAAAATTGATGGTGAGGAGGACATAGGATGCCTGGTAGGGCTTGATCAAGGGCAATGTAATGGAGAGGAATTACTGAAACCAGAATGAAGGCCGAACATGATAGAGGGACAAGAGGAAAGTAAAAGGAAATAGAGGAAAGAACTAGGAGGCAACGGGCATTTATAGAGGTCTAAATTGCAGGGCTGTGCATATGTAATATGTTTAAATATAACAATAGGGAAATAGATCTATGTCCATATATTTAATTATTAAGTTTCAAGGTAGCAGATGGACATTGGGCCTATATTCAAGTACTCTCTCAATGCAAGAAAACTTTGTTCTAATAACCTGATATTCTGTGATGCTCACCTCCTTAAAATGATCACCAAAGACAAAATGGGTGCATAGAAAAAAGCTGATGGTGCACGGCTATCAAAAGATATAGTGTCTTGGTTTGTAAAGGCCTGAAGATAAACAAGCAGCCATCTAGCTGAGAAGTAAAAAAATCCACATGGGAGAAGCACACCAGCCTGTGTGATCATGAAGTGTCGATGGGATCAGGTATCAGGCATCAAAGACCCAGAACAAAAAATCATATCAATGTAAATGAGGGGGAGTACAGAGTGGAGACCCAAAGTCCATCTGTAGACAATTGGACATCCCCTTACAGAAGGGTCACAGGGAAGAGATGAGCCAGTCAGGGTGCAGCATAGCACCAATGAAACACATAACTTTCCTCTAGTTCTTCTCGAAATATTCTTTAAGCAGATTCATTGTCATGATGGGGAAAAAATTACCTCGGCACAATTTTTCTAGGATTTGTGTTACAAACATTTCTTCTTAACAAGCCCCCATGATCATCCTGTGACTGTTGGAAAAAATCTATCAATACTACCCCTTTGGAATCTCCCAAAGCCGTTGCCACAACCGTCTGAAATAACTTCTCTGCTTTGAATTTCACTGACCCAGCCAATCTACTCACAAGCCACCATTTTGGTTGAATACCCCTTTTGAAGGCACCATAAGGAGACAAAACCAAGCATATCACTGAGAGAACACGTTGCAGGTAACCACTGATTGGAAAAATGCATTTTGTTTGGAATATACAAGTGTCTTTATAAACTGAAATCCTAGTAACAACACTTGTTGCTTTACCTTTGTACATTTCTGAGAGAAGTGTCCGACTCTGTTGAAGATAGCCAACTCAGTTTTGGGCCCCCAAACGCACCTGCACATAAGGGTACACAGCACAACAATTGTGGTATCAGGGCTTTGTGGCAACTTGGATGGGCCGGTCTTTTCAGTAGCTTTGTACGTAAGATGTAGTAGTCCTTATTGATGAACTCTAATAGGTGCTCACCATGATGAAATCTATTATGAACAGAAAATCATTTGAAAACTTGTTTTCTCAGGGAATTTGCCTGTTTCCAATAAAAATGAATACTGTGGAAAAGCTTGCTTACTTATTCTGGGTTTAGGCCCTACATATGGCTCATCATCTGACCTCAGGCTCTTTGAACTTGAATCAGTGGCCTGCCACATTGCCTGATAATCCTAGGAAGCATCAAGAGCTTGCTAGTTTACCTATTAAATTGGGTTCATTCATTCCTGTAGCCAGAGAGACATTCCGACAAGCATGCCTATGAAGAAACATTGTGAGTCGATTAGTTGTATCTTTACATCAGCCCAGGCAGCTACGTGAATCATGAGAGCCTGAAGTGTGACATCTGACCCAGGGGCTTGGAACTTACCCACTTCCCTAATTGTATCAGTCATTTGCGTGTTATAAACATGTCTCTTTATGTGTATGTATAAGCCTCACTGTTTTTTTGCTTCTCTAGACAAGCCAGTCTAAGATAGCAAGGGAAAACTTGTATATGTCTTATTAGTTCAACCTCAGCAAGAATGCTTACAGTTATGAATTAAAATACCAATTAAAAACGATTATAAAGTGCAATTGCTTAAATTTAACTCTTCTATCTATGTCTTTGTAACTCCCACCGAATTATTGGGTGAAATCTTACAAATAGCTTGTGTGAAACACTAATAGATGAAATTCGTTCATTTTGGCACCCTTCTGGGTATGAGAGTCATCTTAGAAGCAGAAACAGAAACCCCCAGTAGAGTGCTTGCAAAGATCTCTGTCCAAAGCAGCTGAGGGAGGCACCAGAGGTCCAAGCATGGGAGAGAGCTGAGTTGAGCAGAAGTGAAGCATTGGACAGAGCAGAGGAGCCGGACTGAAAGAACAATGCAGAGCAGAGGAGCCTCAATAGTGAGGGAGATCAATGGGTAAAGCACCCATTTTCTAGGAAACAAGGCAGAGGCCAAGGACCCACTTGGATAAGAGGCTGAAAACCAGAAAGAGACATGTGGACGAACATGGCTAATAAGAGGCGTTGTGGACAACAAATTGTATCTTCAATATTTTGTAATCTGTTCACTTTCTTAATAAATCCTATAATTTTGAATATTGTTCTGATTACAATGGAGTACTCAGCCCATCAAAAACATCAAATGTCATAGGAGGGACAGTGGATGTCAGACTGGCTTACGGAAGTTGGATGGTGGAGGCTGTTTGACGTCTGCATCGTGACAATGGCTGGGCTGGTGTGCCATCTCTTCCATTGTGTAGCCAGAAGAGGTCAGACTTGGCACTCAGACCATTTGTTCTGTAAGGAAAAATATAGACGGCACAAAAGTGTAAGAGGGTAGGGCCAATTGTGTAAAATTCATTAGTTAGTTCTTACCTCTAACTCACTGACACGGAGCCAATTCTGACTGCCAGCAGCCAGAGTCGAACTCTTCTTTGAGATTTCAAAGATGATGCATCTTGACCAGAGCAGGAAGCCTCTTTCTCTCTCAAAACAGTTGGTGGTTTGGAAATGCTGGCATTGTGGTTAGCAGCCCACGTAAAACCCCCTGCACCAGCAGGGATCCCTATTTAACTGGTTGCTGCATTTTATTTTTGGTTTGTGCTTAAAAGCAAACCAAACTAGTTGATGTTAAGTAAATGCTAACTCATGACCCTCTCAAATGCTCCAGAGAAGAACTTGGGGGCCACAGGATTTTCAGTAGGTGATTGTGAAGAAGTAGAGAGCTGGGCCTTTCTTCTAATATGCCTCTGGGTAGTCTTGAACCAACAACTTTCAGTTAACAGCAAGTGTTTTAACTGCACCGCTAGTCGCATAATAACAACTTTGGGGGAAATCCTAGTTTGGAAACTCTTGACTGGCTCTCTGTATGCTACATTACATTTCAACAGTATTATACACACTCCACGTCACTTTATGGTCAGAAAAGCACTAACTATCTTATCTAAAAATGTCTACCTACATGAGAGCTGCTCCTTTATTTGTTACAGACACGTTAGGCACAGGCCTTTGAATCACACCTCCCCCACTGCGCTGCACTGCTCCCTGATGCCCGCCCTCAGCAAGGTTATCATCACATGCAAGTCACTCCCTAACCTGTTAAGGTGGCTTTGACTCTCTTCCTTACACTTGTATCAGCCTGGGCTCATATCTATTTCTACCCTTACCACTTTATGTATGCCTCTTTGTGTGCCTTCCTTTTGTCACCCTACAAGACAGGAAATATTTGTCATTCGTAGACTGACGTGCCACGTGTTTACTGGCAAACACGGAGTTCTCAGTGAGTATTTGTTGAGAAAGTAGATTTATTATAGAAGTGCAACCTGTTATATAATCTACCTATTTACAAAATATGATTTTCATTCCAATCACAGCTCAGTCGTTTATTACGAGTCTCACCAACCATTAATAAAGACAAAGTTTACCAAGTAAACATGAGATAGAAACTAAATGTCTGCATGTTTTAAAGAATGAGCTTTCCTTGTTGAATGTGCTAAGTGTGCATATGATTTCCTTTATATTTAGTAGGTTTAGGTAGATATAAAAAAACTTTGTGTAGTCTCACTAACTTAGAAGCATAAATGGATTCATAGAATATTTCTACTTTCTTTGTGATGTTCTAGCTATACAACTTTTTAAAAAACCCTGCCCCATTGCATATTTATATGAAACCAGCAGTACTGAGGGACTTCAAAAAAATCATGGGGAAAACTCATTATCTTTTCATGAAAATGAATTTTATTTACCACAGATATTTTGAAGCCCCCTCATAGGTGTCTCATATATGTTTATTTTATTTGCTCATGTTACCATTCTCTATTCTGTTTCAGATTCTTTTCCATGATGTCTTGCTGGGATTCCCAAATACAAGTGTTCTGACTAATCTGCTCCTAAAGGGCATTTCCACTTCGATCAAAAACCGTAAGTTCTTATAAACCCACTGTTAATGCCACTGGCGTGTTTATCATTTGGGTTTCAACAATTAAACACATCTTTTGTTTTGAAATCAAGAATGGGAGAACCTTGCATTATTTTACTTTTACTTAAATGTTTCTTTTGTAATTATCTTCCATGCACTCTTCTTTACTGAACTCAGACCTGAATCTGTGGTGTTTGGGTCACAAGAAAAGTTCATGTGACCCACATTGTGCCATATTTTGAATCGCCCGTCTTCTCTGTTGAAGACGGGCAATGGTCTCCTTGAAATTGCCAGTCTAAGAGCCATTTCTCCATTGATGAAAGCAGTGTCTTTCTCCTCCCATAAAGTCACAGACTCGGTTAGTTTGGAGTCCCTGTTCTTAACCCGCACCATCTACTTAAATGTCTTGCTGCTCTGCTTCATGCTTTCTCAACCAAGATGATTATTTTGACTTTGGATACAATGAGACCAAGCACCAGGGTCTCAGTTGATTACATCTACATCTACCTATTCGTATACATATACATATACTTGTTCAACATGTAAATTTTCTAGCACACTAAAATGCGTATTGCTTAATTTTGAACTGTTGAAAACCACGGGAAGTGTTCACAATGTAAATTCAAGTTGAAAAATCTGTAACTGCTAAGAATGGATCCCTTCTTTCCCCTATGATAATATTTGAAAAGTTTGCCCCAAATTGTTTTGAATATATGCTTTTTATAACGACGCTGTAATCCATATTTTAACTTTATACATTTTGGATGAAAAGCTTTGAAGTTATTATTAATCAAGTAAATTTCACATTCCATTCTCAAAATAAGATATAAAGGAATCTACATTTTGCTCAGAAAAATGTTTTAAGATCTCTCATACCTAAACCTGTGCTTGTCTATTGAAAATTATATACCACAAATAGCATATAATTAACTTTCCTGTTTATATCCTAGAAGATTCAAATTTTGGATCATCACCTAGACTTCAATCAAAGGACAGCGTCATGGAGAATTCATATTTCTCTGGAGTCAGCTAGACATAGGCTGAAGTCCTAACCCTGACATTTACTTTGGAGCCTTCCTTACTAAGCACATCTAAACCTACTTCCTCATGAACACTTCAGAAATAACACAGGCAGTATTACAAAGGTCCGAAATAAACTAATGAATTAATATACGCAAATGAATATTTTTGTACAGCTTGTTCATTATTCCCTTCCTTTATGTGAGAGGCACACTCTGGTATAATATATATTACAAGCATTGATACCCTTGGATTTAAGTGAAATATGAAAAGTATCATAAATGGTCATGTTTAAGCATCAGGCAAATAAATATTCTTACTATTAAAGTAAGTGAGCCTCCCTACAATATTGAACAGGAGCACACTGCCAATTTGCATGGAAAGTTCAAAGGCGTTTGTCATGGAGAGTTCATCTTCGGGATCAAGTAGACCAAGGCCGCAGTCTTCATTTTGACAGTTGCCTTTTTCTTCATCAGCATTTTGGGGTTAATGCAAGAATAAGTATCAGAGAATTACCAAAGCCTCAACTTCCTAAGTAGATATTTTCCATATCATTAGAATTTAGATAAAATATGTCTATTAATCACTCATTCTGTTTCACAAGAACACAGGTTTCTGTGTCATATGTTTTATACGGCATTGCTAAATAATCTGGTTTTCTATAAGCACTCTGCCCATTGAAAATATTTACAGAAATTTTGGTTCAGTTTATTTATCTAATAGAGAATTGATCAATTCTGTTTTATTGAATCTTATGAAAACATTATCCAAGGATTCCCATATCATATAACTAAATTCAAGATTAAAAAGCAATTCAATAACTTTATGTGCCAACCAGATGTAAGTGGGATCCAACACCCTATTCTAAAAGTCCTTCTCCTGTCATCATTTCCCTGGAACTGTGTTCTGAGAATGAGATAAAATTGTGTGTGAAACTATAAGATGAAGGACCTGGTGGCATAGTGGTTATGCATTGCGCTGTTAACTACCAGGTCAACAGTCTGAAAACACCAACCATCCCAGGGGAGAAGATGGGGCTTTCAACTCCCGTAAAGAGTCACAGTCTTGGAAACTCACAAGGGCAATTTTACCCTGTCCTATAGGGCCGCTAAGAGTTGGCATGGACTCAACGGCAGTGAGTTTGGTTTCAGTTTGGAAACTGTAACATAAGCCCCTTAGATGTGATACAAAAATGGCCTTAAACTATGCAACTCTCATGTAATTGTGGCGTACTACAAGTTGGTTCAGAGCACGGTGGTGAAGAATATGAGGACTCTGAGGAAAATGGTTCCACAATTCTTTGGCTACGCCATCTTGGACAAGTGATTAGACTCTCCATGACTTCACATGTTTTGGTGACGGTTGAATAGGTTGAAATGTAAAAAGTTCTAGAAAAGTGACTTGGTACATTTTAACTACCATCTGAGTGTCTGATGTTGTTAAAGTTGTGCTGAAAGTGTTGTTTGAGGTTTGAGCTTTGAACCCTGTATTAGTCTAGGTACTTTGGAGAAACAAATCCACAGTGACTCATGTAAAAGAGAGAGTTTTATACAAAGAAAATGTGCATCACGAAAACATCCCAACCCAATGCTGCCCAAGCCCACAAGTCCAACATTAACCCATACCCAACACCAGTCCACAAAGTCCTTCACCTCACAAAACAGAGGCAATAATGCCGACTGCAGGAGGAAAGCTGAGTCAGTGAACGTGTAAGCATCTCAGCACTGGCAGGGGTCTCCACACGGCTGCTCCAGCACCCAGGGCTGCATCGGGATAGGTCCATGAGGCTTCTCCTTGGGGATGTCTTGTAGGAAGTCAATCTTGCAAGCTGAAGCAGGGAACTGCTAAGGCAGCTGCACCCGATACAACCATCACAAAACAAGAGACCCGAGAACTAGAAAGGCGAGGCTCACCACCCATTTATCCCTCGCCTTTCAACCAGCATCACATGTGATTATTGGCCAGGCTGGCACAATTAACTAACTCAAACCCCAACCAATCATATGTGTTACCCACGAGTGCACTGACAAACTGAGTATTCATAGAAGAAACCATAGAAATTGGAAGTAGAAGCATCTGATTTGTTTCTGGTCATGCTAGATTGAAACATGGCTATGAGACCAGCACCAGAATGGAACTTCCCATTCATTTGAGCACATTCATCTAGTCATAGATCTGACAACTGAGAAACATGTTCACATAAGGCAAGAAAAATGTCCTTTTCATGATGGTAGACAAGTCTGAAAAAGCAAGCATTGATGTTCTTATTTATTTAAACCATACATGTATAAATGTACATCTATAGAACACACATATATACAGGTTAAGTCTATATCCTGATGTGTATGATCTTATCATTAATAGCTATGGTATTTAAATGGCTGATTGAGTATGTGACAAGCTAATGACAGTGAGAGGTAGTAGAAAGATATGAGAGGGGTCCAGGCTAGGAACAAAGTTACCATCTTAGTAATGAATTCTGATAGCATCATAAGAGGTAGCAAGACGTTACTGAAAATTAGTTTGAGAAGCTTTTATTTCACACATACTGCACAATGCATAACGGGGGGCACAGGTTGAGTATTTGAATACTGAAGATATTCAAAACCTTCTACTCAACCCCAATGATTCCATTTGTGCTCATGTTTTTTGGCCACATTCCATAAATAAATGCAGTTTATGATCCATGTTTGTAAAGGTATTTGTTAAGTAACATTTTTTTCTGTCTTTGTATATTTCTCTTGTGGTACAAAAGTAGCATGTATTACATGCTAAAGGAGAAATATAGAACACGACTTTTCTTGTTATGTCACTTGTACAAAACACAATTTCAGTGAAACTCATAGGAATTTATCTATCTATCTATCTATCTATCTATCTATCTATCTATCTATCTATCTATCTATTTATTTATCATCTACCTATCTGGCCTGAACACTTGAATTTTCAGCACTGTTGTGCTTTGTCTAGTATTCTGTACTTCGTTGTCTACCTTCATTTTCTGAAATAAAAGACCCAACACACGTAGATACATGGAGAAGAGAACGAGAGAGAGAGAACACACAGCCATTGACTCTATTCTAACTCATAGCAATGGGTGTTCAAGGCTTTGAAAATCTTTACTGGTCCAGACAGTCTCTTCTTTCCCCTTGGAACCGCTGGTGGATTTGAACTACTCGCCTTACTATTATCAGTTCAACACTTACCCTGACAGCCCACCAGAACACCTTTTCCTGATAGGCATGAACTCACTTGCCACTGAGGATGGACCCCGTGGGCTTCTGAGACTATAACTCTTTATAAGAGTAGAAAGCCTCCACTTTTTTCCACCCTAAAAGAACAGTAGATATTAAACATCAGTGAATAAGTGTGTTAAGAGCACTTTTTGGTTGGATATTATTGCACAGATGATTAAAATCTAGATTCGTATATGGGAAAATAAAACTATTGTGAATGAATTTAGAGGCTAGAGATAAAAGATGGGCAAGTAATCCTTTAAAAGTTTTTGAAACTTTGATGGAAATTTAAACTATTAGGGTTTGCAGTTTATTGTTATTTAAGTTGATTTCCTTCTAAGGAGAAAGAGGTTTTTCTTCTGGTTCTTCCTAGTAATGTACTCAATCAACTTCCTGCAACTAACAGTTTTCAACTTTAGTAGAATGGGAACAACTTGAAGGCCCTGAAACGGACAGAAAGAAGTCAGAGACAGGGAGAATCTGTTGATGTAATGGAAAACATTGGGTGTTATTTCCGTTTACTTTTTAATGGCTTTTTATCGGGGCATGTGCCTGTAAAATAATTCAAATGCAGGATTGCTCAAATACAGGGAGAAACCTAAAGCCCCCCTGACTTGAAGACTCAAAGGATATGTTCAGGGTAGACACAGCAGCAAAGGGGGGACGTTATTGGCAAAATAGAGAGCCACAAAGAAGGAGCTGCAAATCATGCATCAACTCCACTCAACTCTCTGACTGACCCGTGCACTGTGAACACGCAGGGTAGATGTCACACGGCCAAGCTTTGAGAATAACAGCAACCAAAAAGCCCAATTCAGCTTGCAGACTTTGGAGCTGAGTTAAGCTATGAGGCAAAAGACTAAGATTGTTCTTTGCTGGAACATAACAGAATTCAGAGTTTTGTAACATATTAATCATAATGTCTAGAATACAATCCAAATTCCCTAAGCATATGAGTAAGCAGAAAAATGTGGCTATCCTAAAGAAAAAGGGCAACAAGTGGAGAGAAACCTTGAGATGACCTTGCTTTAGAAAGAGCTGGCAAAAAATGTTTAGCATTCAAAAAACTATACTCAAAGTATTGAAAAATATGAGGGATGGGTCCATGAGAGTTAACATATATACAACATTAAATAAAGTAATATTTCTTATGAACGTATTAGTCACAGAATGTAGCTTGATTATGTATATTCAAGACAGTGGATTCAGGTTTGCTCTGTAGCATATTCACTCATCGTAAATGTCATTTAAAGAGCACCTCACTAGATCTATGAAAAATATTTTAACGATAGGATTTTTCATCTTAGAGACTAGAAGTTAATTTTAATTAAAAATCAAATACAAGATAAAAACAATCCATTAAGAAAACAATACCTGTACTTTAGAGAAGTGGAATGCTTTATTTCCAGGTTTTTGGAGGGCAAGATAGAAGGGAAAACTTAAGGAGTACCAGATGAGATACACATGCAAAGATGCTCAGAGTCTGTGCATGTAGGCATGACGAACTAGAGGCAAGAATCTAGTGCACAGGCACGGAGTGAATGATGTTTTCCATAGACAGTGAATGGAGTAGCGATCTTTGACAGGAAGGTATAAGTGTAGCTACAGTAAGGGGAAGTAAAATAAGAAAATGGGTAGGTGAGTTTCAAGAGGCTTTTACTGAAGATCAAATAGTTTATGCTTCCTATGCAAAGCACCAGAGACTCAATTTAGAGACAAGATATAAAAATATTGTTATTTTTAAAAAATACACAGAAGACTTCTTTATTGCTGGTGAGCCTTACATCATGTAGAATAGGAAACAAATGCAATAGCTTTTATACATTTAGTGCAGGTTCCTCTAGTCTGTTATGAGTCACTACAAGGCAGATGTGAGAAAGAAAAGAATTAAAAATATGCTATATGATTACATAATTTTGTGGTTACAGGGCAAAAAACTGAGAAGCTGATACCAAGGGCTCAAGTAGAAAGAAAATGTTTTAAAAATGACAATGCCAACCAACGTACAAATGTGCTTGACCCAATGGATGTACATATTGATTGTGATAAGAGTTGTACCAGCCCCCAATAAAATGATTAAAAATAAAATTTTTGGTTACAAGACATATGTAAGAATTTATGGTTTGATGAAATATTTTACTGCCTTGTTAGAAAGAGTTCACCTTTGGCACCCCTGGAAGAGGCAACTTTAAATTCACCTTCACAAGTTAAAATTTCTTTATAAAATTAAAAATTAAGTTCCATTATCATTAAAATTGTAAAAATGCCAAATCCTTCTTTGCTAGAAATTTTTCTGTTGCCTCTTTCAGTGAGTTTATTCAAGAGATTAGCTTTTCTATTACAAGGCAATTATTAAGTACATAGATTTTTTTAAATGCTGATAATAAAAGGCACAGCTTAGCAAGAATATTTTAAAGCCCAGTTCCAAGTAAGAAAATAATTCATCTGTGTACAAATTGCCTTTATAAAACCTCATTTACCTAAACTCTAGAAACACTACTGTCTTTGGGGAGTTTGTACTCTCAGACTGTACACCACCAGAGTATCTCAGGATGCTCTGAGATACAGGAGTAGGAAGGACAAAGGGATAATATTTCTCTGTGCCTCATGATGTTTATTTTATCACAACTAATGACATCAAGGAAAGAAACATATGCATTAACCATGGATACATGTCATTGCACATAAATAAATAAATTGCAATATAATACTTGTTTAACTTTAAAAGTTAATGACAAACCCAATCATTTTCCCCTAAATTAGTTTTGTGGCATGGAATGGATCCTTACTACCCCTCTTGGGTGAGCCTCTCTTGTTGTACACACAAATCTTCCCTAGATGTCTATGATTTCAGAAAGTGCCATTTTTTGAGAACATTCCCTTCAATATTCATATGTAGTGCTATGCAAAAACAAGCACTTCAAATCGCGGTGTTCTCTCTATGAAGCCGTTGTCTAGTACTCACAGGGGGGAGAAGAGAGCGGACCCGTGACTGCCCATAACAAGGGCAAATTAGCACCACGAGGTTTGAGATCAGCATTGAATTGCTTCTTGGTTGTTTTTATGGTATTGATGTATTTGAAATGTTGTTATTTATATCAAGAAGACCCAGGCCAAGAAAGTCTAATGTATTTCCATTAACTAGTGATGAAATTGTGATAATAAAATGCAAGATAGCAGTATCATTATAAAAGCAGTGCACTCCGGTTTTGTTTGAGTCTTGTAACAAGCTCTTTTGTGTTCCATAAATCTGATATTTTTGCAACTATTCTCAGTATCTCTGTTGAGGATATTTTTTAATACAGCTTCAAATCCCTTGCTGTTGGGTTGATTCAAACCCATTGCCACTGAGTCATGAGGATCCCATGCGTGCACTGCACAACTATTTGACGGGGTTTTCAAAACTATGACCTTTCAGAAGCATGTGGCTTGCCATTCTTCCCAGGATACTCTGGTTGGTTCTGAAACACCAACCTTTTGATTTAGTATTTAAGCGCTTAGCCAAGTGTGCCACCTAGGGACTCTTTGTGTCCAAGAAATTGATAAAATCATTTGCACCTAAATTCCGTAAGAGCTTGACACTCTTTAGGTTTTATTTGATACAGTTCTTTACACTATAACCATACAATAAGAAAGACATGATAAATTAAAATATTGAGCCTATTAATGTTCCACTTAAAGGGACAGTGTAAAGATATTTTATTGAAGTAATTCTATTTCTTTCTGCCTCATGAATTATCTTCTGTCATTAGCTCTGTCATAAAATTTCAGATCACATGATTTTGGAGAACAAAGAACACTGACAGCATGTGATTTTAAACAGACTGGTCAATGACTAACTACAGACAATTTGCTGTTTCTCCTATCCTTTCCTTCTTTATTGTTTGAGAAGTTCCTATAAGACCTCCTATAAATTTTGGACTTAAATGCCTAAACCTCAGGCATTGCTGGTCCAAGTCTTCTCAGGGTGAAGAAAAGAACAAATTCTTCTTATTCACCTCTTTTCACATATTCCGGGTCCATATCTTCAAATCAGAGACAAATCTGTGGTCTTTTCTGATCTGTTTGTAAGTGAAAATAAACTCTCACTGGCTTATTGATGGATGTACACAACAATCGGTTTCCCGAGCGCCCACTTTTGCCTTCATGAAAACATTATTCCAGGATCTCATCTTCTTATGGTTGTAAGGAATTTGAATTTGTGTCTCAGTTTATTTATCAACATTTCCCTGAAGTGATCTCCCACAAGGAAATAGAAGACAGGGTTGATGACACTGTTCAGGAAAGCCAAAGGTCGTGTCACAATATATAAAACATTGATGATGTCCCTCGTACACGGGGACAAAGTCCAGCCTTCTAGACGGGAGGCAATCCTAACATTCCGCATTATGTGGTAAGGTGTAAAGAGCACTGAGAAGATGATCATTGCCATGGTGACTAAAGTGAGAGGCTTTTCAAAGGGCTGTGTGGTAGTCAGCTGCCTGTTCCTCTTCTTTAGGAAGAGGGCAATCTTGAAGTAAAAGAAGCACATTACAGAAAGAGGAATGAGGAACCCTGTACATGTTAGACACAAACTATAAATGAGACTGTGTTTGGGGTTCCCAGAACTTGCATAATCATTACACTTGGTGTTATTATCCATTTTCAACGAAGTTATAAAGTTAAGTATGGGCAGTAGCTCGAGGGTTACCAAGACCCAAATAGCTAAGGAGATTAAAATGGCAAACTCCTTCTTTTGCAGAAGGTGTTGCCGGAAAGGATGCTTCATGAGCAGGTATCGATCAATGCTAACACAAGTAAGGAAAAGAATGCTCGTGTAGAGGTTGGCATGAAGCACATATCGGTTACTTATGCAGAGAGCATGCCCATAGAGCCAGTCTTCTTTGGCATAGCTTCTCATCAGCATCGGGAGGGTGCATAAAAACGCCAAATCAGAGATAGAGAGGTTAAAGAGATAGACATTGTTGCTATTCCAGTTCTTCAGACAGAAGAGGTAGCCAAAAACCACAGTAGTGTTTCCCAGGATTCCCAAAATGAACTCAGTGCCATAAAAAATGGAAAGGTAGTACTTTTCCAGGGCAGTCATTGCTGTCAGCCAGTTTGGGCAAGTTGAATTCCATGCCTGGAGAGGAAAAAGGAAGGATTGTGCATGGTTACAAGACATAGTAATAATAAAAACACTTGGGTTTTAAACTGTGGAGTGCAGGGCACATTAATGAAGGACATCTCCATGCATGTAAGCATATGTATCTATCACGAATTATTTCAACAAACATTTACTGAGTCCCTTTGAACTATGTCCTAGGCACTGGGGATACAACAGTTAATAAAACATAGTACCTTATGTCAATGAGTGCATACACTGGAGAAAATTCAGAAAATAAATACACACAGGCCATATAATGATAAATGCTAGGGATTAAAAACAAGAAAGGATGAAGAAGTTAGAAAGTAAGGAGTGGAAGAGCACAATAATATTTAAAATTTTAAATATGAAGTTGAAAATCTTAATAATAGTAGCAGCAATCACTAGTGATTGACAGTTTACGGTGTACCAGGCACTGTTCTCCTAAATTGCCAGAGTCTACAGTCTCAGAAACTAGGGTGGTTCTGACTCACAGTTGACTTGAGAGCAGTGGGTTTAAATTTGGGATCATTTAATGGAGTGATTAAGGTTTGGATATTATTATACCAAGGTCATGCATCTAGTAAAATACTTCCATCATGAACTCAAAAATCCAAACTCAATGTCATAGAATCACTTCTGATTCATAGTGACCTTACAAGAGAGACTAGAACTGACCTTGAGGATTTTCAGAACTCTAGATCTTCGCAGTGCAAACAGCTTCATCTTTCTCTGAGGAGCGGCTGATGGGTTTGAATGGCAAACTTCCGATGGTTAAAGATCACCAGACGTTGCCACCCAAGCTTCTAAACTTGCACTACCAAAAATCCAAGCTCACTGCCATTGAGTTGAGTCAGACTCGCAGTCACACTGCAGGACACAGTAAAGCTGTACTGGTGGGTTTCCTAGACTCCAGCTCTTGATGGGCGTAGAAAACTTCACATTTCTCCCGTAGAGCAGGCAGGAGTTTCAAACTGCTGTCCCTGCAGTTGGCAGCTTCAAGAATAGCCCCGGACACTACCAGGTCTCCTTTAACGTCCATCACCCCCCACGTCAACTTCATTGCCATCACTGCGTCCGTTGTGGCTCACAGTGACCCTCTGTGCTGACTCACAGCGAACCCCAGGGGTTTCTGAGACTGTAACCGTTGACAGGAGGAGACAGCCCGTAAGTAAGTCTTCCTCCCGCAGAGCTACTGTTTTCGAGTGCAAAACGTACAGACCGTAGCCCCGCGAGTACCCGCCACCCCATGAAAGGAAGCAAGGTGATTCAATTCGACCCGCTCGTGTTTTGCTGATCTCCCCTTTCTCACTTGCAATGAGAACAGATTGTTTGTGGGGTTATAGGGCATTTGAACAACTTGAATCATCTGAAAAAATGCCAGGGTACACCATTGTTAAGTATTAACTCCTACCTACTTTTAAGGTAGAAAATACAAGGTTGAAAGTAAAATGTTCGTTCAAATCTGCTTCCGAAGCAGGCTACTGAGCATTTGAGGCAAACACAGTTCATTCATTGGGAACTCATCGAGTTCCCACTTACTGCACCCGGAGTCTTCCTTTCTTTTCCAAATTAAATGGCTTCCTGTTTGCATTTGTGGTCTCTGCGTCCGTCCGTTGGTCAGTTGGAGAGACCAAGAACCCCTAGACACAATCATAGCAGGTGCCAAATTCACTACTTGCTTTGACATCCTGACCTACTGGCTCCTTTTTCAATCTTCTCTAACATCTGAGCTCACCACTTCACCAATTTACTCCATCCAAACACCACCAAATTACTCCATCCAAACGTCATTTTCCTATATTCTTCATAGGTCATTTTCCTATATTCTTTCCTATATTCTTCAGACTTCTCCAATAGCCTGCAAAAATGCTGTCTTGGACTTTTGCAAGACTATAATCTCGTTGTCTTCCATTTTTACGTGGCTACCCTTTCCCCTTTTGTGGCCTAAGTCTTCTTTGTGGTCAGGTTGTGTCCATAGGAGAATGATGAGACTATCTGGTCCCATAAAGGGTTTTTTAAATCATTTTATTGGGGACGCATGCAACTCTTAGCACAATCTAAAGCCTTGGAAAACCCTGTGTAGGTTTGCTGTGAGTCGGAATTGGCACAATAGCAGTAGAGGAGGGTTCCTAAGTCTATGTATCACGGGCCTGATGTGAACGGTTGGTGGTAGTGCCATCTTGTTCTTCCGAGGGTAAGCTTTTTTATCTGCAGTTTTAAATGCGAGTTCCTTGGGGCTCCGTTCTGGGAACAATTTTTCTTTGAGCTCTTTGTTTAGGTGAGTTTATTCGCTTTCAGTCTTTAATGACAATCCATAAACCAACAACTCCCTGATTTATCTCGCAGCCTGGCCATGTCTTCTAGGTTCTAGTTGTTTGTACAGATTGTTGAAGATTCATGGAGCTGATGATGATTCAAAGGCACTTGTTTTATGGTGACAGTGTCAGGTAAGCTTTGAAATGCTAACTGAAAGGTGGGCAGTTCAAACCCACCAGCCGCTCCTGGGATTAAAGATGAGATCATCTACTCTTGTAAAGATTTATAGCCTCAGAAATCTTGTATAGGGTTGCCAGGGGTTGCAATCAGCCCTATGACAGTAGGTCTTTTGTTTTGGTTTCTCCCAGAAATACCAAACAAAACTGCAATTATTTGGTTAGCACTGTTGAACTTCTCTCCTCATTTTTCCCTGTCTCAGCAATAAATAGCACCATTTCTCCCGGTGGAATGCAAAGAAAATTAAGCAAAGCATTTGATGCCATTCAAATTCAACTCTAAAAACTAGCAGTCTTTAAAATGTTATGGTCTACTGGCCAGGAATTTCTCCAATCCATCCTTATTCCCCATCTCCTTCATTACCACTCTAAGTGCAAGCTACCATCATATGTTACGAAAAGATCTTGGAAAGCTACAACTCAAAATCTGGCGATGCTATTCACCTCTTACATGAAATGGAATCTTTTAACGTGTTCCTCACTGTTTAAAAAAATAAAGTCCAAACATCTTAATGGAGACTTCAAGTTCTCCATGATCTGAACCTCATATTCAATTTTACCTTCACCTAACATCACCTCCAGAATCCCTTGTTCATCTTTCATTCTGTCTGTTTCGTTTTTTAATGTACAGACTCTTCCTAATGTGCAGGGCCCTCCACTAAAACCTCTTTTCCTTGCCAATTCCTCTCTCTATTTCCTCCCTCTATCACCTGCCTTGTCTCACATCTGCATACAATTTAGACTGCAGTTTAAAGTAGGTTTTGTGAGGCAGACTCTGCATCACCGACTTGCCATGTTACGTTTTCATCCTATATTGGACTTCTACTTAGCATTTATCATGATATTGCCTTTCTCATTGTTTATCTTTCTACAGCTGGCATAGCAAATAAAAGGTGCTCCATAAATCGTTGTTGAGTGAACAGATGAATATAAACACTTGGGTGTTTACAAAGCATTTTTATAAACATGTTCTCCAAGGTCAAATAAGTAGCTAGTCTGCCAATTTAAGTCCATTGCTCTATTTACTTCTAAGAGCTGATTTATAATATGATAAACCACTGTTAATTCTGACTCACAGAAACCTGATACAGGGTTTCTAAGACTGTAATTTCATGTGAAAGTTGGACATTGAACAAGGAAGACCAAAGGAGAATTGATGCATTTGGATTGTGGTGCTGGAGATGGTTGAAAGTACCAGGGAAAGCTCAAAGGACAAGCGGATCTGTCCTGAAAGAAGTATGGCCAGAGTCCTCTTAACAGGAAAGGACGGCAAGACTCCTTACATGCGTTGGCCATATGATCAGGAGAGACCAGTCCCTGGAGAAGGACGTCATGCCTGGCAAATCGAAAGGGGATCAAAGAAAGATCAATGGGAGGGTCACAGCGGCTGCAACCACGGGCTCAGAAGTTTGTCTTTGTAATTTCAGTTTATTTGGGTTTCTTAATGAGCTCTCCTAAATTTAAGCATTATGCTATATAAGTAATACAGCAATATTTAATTTAACGACACAGGAATTTGATTTTAAAAAGTCAATGGTAGTTTTTTTCACAATTCTATGACTTCAAGAACCACTTACGGTTTTTTTTATGACATGATAGCTTCTTAATTTTCCTTCTTTCTGTGTTTACAGATTCTTTCATAGCCTAATAATTCTTTGCCCAAACTTTACATGTTGATCTTTTTCAGGACTCCGGGTTGTACCTCTTTCTTAATTTTGCTTTGGTGGGAAGCATATTCAAAAGGACACTCAAATGAAAAGAGGACAATAGAAAGTTTCTTTAAATGAGAAAATTCCCTCTTTTTAACCATAGTGCTGTGAGGTGTTCAATGTGGCATACAGCAAAGAGGTTTGCTGTACGTGGGAGGAAAACACAGCCATAAAGACATGTTGGCAGCTACTCAGATGGGACCATCTAGAAGTGATGAGGAATCTTGCTTTTAGGTAGTCAAAGGGAATTGACATTGAGGGAGGTGGGAGAAAAAGAGAGAGAATAATACCAGTTTGTATTTAGGAAAAATGAAAGACTAGAACTACCTTTGTCCTCTTTTTCACATATAACCTCCTCTCTGGGGGATGGACAACAGAGGGGTAGGTGAAGGGAGACGCCAGGCAGTGTAATATAAGATATAATAATAATTTATAAATTATCAAGGGTGCATGGGG
>NW_022111321.1:48865-60423 GCF_000313985.2 Echinops telfairi | reverse complement strand
ATTTTGGGAATGATGAGGGCAACAAATGTATAGATGTGCTTTACACAATTGATCTATGTATTGTGATGAATTTTATGAGCCCCAATAAATTGATTAAAAATAAATAAAAGCAACTTTCAAAAGGTATATATGTAAAGGTATATTAGTTATCTAACACTCAGAAAATGCAGGTAGACAAAAATAAATAAAAAATTAAAGAAACATATTTTATATTTGAATACCTCTGGACATAAATTGCTTGAATTCATTTTATAACAATGTGAGGCTTTTTATGAAGATCTACAGTTTGCTGCTTTCACAACTCAGTCTCATTTTCAAAGTAATATTTCCAAGTCCATAACGTTTATAAATGGAAAACTATCCAATTTAATCTCATCAGGACTCACAGTTTTAAGGATAGGTAACACAGTCAAGAGTGAATAGAATTTTTGGGTAATATCTATTTTCCTGTGGTTATCACAATACAAGAATTTATTAAGTAAACCAATCTTTTTCTTTAGGTTTAAAGGTTGAACTTCAAAATAAGAGGAAATCCCCTTAGGAGACTTTAATATTCTCTTTTCCCTTTTCTAATTGTTGCATTCTTGAATTTTGGAAGTAGAAATAGCAAAAAATAGGATATAATATGGAAGGATTATTTTTAACATATCCTTTGGGATATTGCCAAATAAGAGAGATCTTTAGGTCTCTGTTCAAAAATATTTTTAACTATGTTAAAGTTATTAAATAGAAATCATATCCTATTTAATCATATGGGCAGATTAGTAATTCTCATTTTTAACTTGGAATAATATTTTCTTTAATTTTACTATGAATTTTGAACATCCATATTTTTGAAATTTTAAATAATTTTATGAAATATATTCGCTGAAATTTTAGCTATTAAAACTGTTGTTCCTTCTTAATTATCATAATTAAACTAAGAACATTCACACATAAAAAACATGTTGTCTTCTACCTTATTGTAAATTTACCCAGTACTTATAGGAATTTCTTCATAACTAATTGATTATTTCATTACCAAACAATTAATTAAATGTACCATAAAAATAATTTAATATCGATTACTTTACTTTTTATACAGTCCATAAATTATGTTATAATTGGAGTTTTATTTAAAAAGTGATATGTGGAATTAAATTATTCTAATTTCTTTTAAAGTACAAATTATCAAAATTTTTGAAAAGTGGAATAAAAGTTGTTTCTGAAATGTTCACTTCCTTTTGAATTTCATTCTTGAATATCATCATTTTTACGAAGAGAAATCCTAACTTTCATTTTTAGAATACCCTAAAATTCTATCTGCTCACTTATTTCTTATTCATTAAAGTATTAAATAGGCTAGAAGATTATTTCATATAATTTATACCCCATTTTCTCCCTAAGAATTATTATTTTTCTTTGAATACAATAAACTGAATTTCAACTTTTCAAGACATTACCAAGTGTAATAAACTTTTTAATTCAATTAAATGGGTAATTGGCTATCAAAACCAGTCATTCAATTTGTAAACAGTAAATGTAGAGGTAAAGATTTGACTTACTTTTAGTTTCTGTTACTTTTTTGCATACAGTTATGAGCCACAGTTTGCTTAAACAAGTCTTCAAGCCTAGATTGATCACACAACATGTGGGCGAGACTCTTCCAAAGACAGTTCAAATACCCGAGTTACATGAGCTGCTTTGTAACTTACCATTCTGGTGGAGGGCACTGATCCCTTGTCAGAAACCGTGCCAGCAACTTGATGCAGCTTCTGACCCCGTGCTGTGCAGCTGGACAAGTTACGGCAGTCGGATTTGCATATCATGCAACCAAATTAAGAATTCAAAGGAGCAAGAATAATGTATTCAGCCAAACCTCCAAGTTAGATTCACAAGAAAGGGGACTTCCTATGATGTGCAAACTCAAAACAAATGACTCACTTCACAGAAAACATATTTGTCAGATAGCTGTTGAGCATACTAGTGGGGAAGTAATTTCACTCGTTATCCAAACAACTGGAAAATCTTCCTTATTTTCATAACCTTTTGCATATTTAAAAGAAATTATAAATATTAGTTTAGGTTGGGTGTGCAATTGCTACTTCTTTTTATTGTTTAAGTTCACAATTTGTGGTGAATTCTATACTGGTCTTATAAAAAGTCTACAGCAGTTAGCAATTTTAAAGAGAGGGATATTGAACCCAAGATTTGGAGGAAAACCTGGAATGTGTACTGTCTGTGTACTAGTAAAAACGATACCAAAGCATCGCACATTCTATTTTTCTATATGCAAGCTTAAGAAACATAGAAGATACATCTTGTAGCAGGAGATCAAAGAGAGAGGTGCTGTTGAAAATACTTGGATGAATGGCAATTCTCCTGTCCAAGTGAGTGGTTAAAGGAACCCCTGAAAGTATCTCAGTGCCATCTCAGCAAGGATGTCTGTCTGGCTTTCCCTGAAAGTTGTATTAGATTTACATTCAAGTATACCCTTGGTTCTGCTTTATGTTAAGCATAGGGAATATGCCAAGACAGTCCCAAATTGGGCAGGCTGTATTATTCCAATCTGAATGCCATACAAGTTTAATATTTAATTAACAATCAGAGACAGAGGCCCAGAAAGCCCTCGCGCAGTCAAACATTTCCCCTTCTCTCAGTAGCTGAAAGCCTAGCGCAGCAGAAATATTAAAAAAAATAAATCATATACTTGTACATACATGCACATATATAGTTTGGAGTATAGATGCATATAACTATACATATATTCACATATGTACAGTTATATGTACATATGAGTGAATATATATGTATATTCAAGTATGGATAGATATTATAAAATATATTTATGATTATTTATCTGAAATAATATTTTCCTAATGTTTTGAGAACTTATATGTCAGGTCCTAACTAAGCACTTTTGTACATTGAATTCTGGTAGTGATCCTCTGATGTTTTTATTATTTTCAAATTTTCTTCTTGTACAGATTAGAAAACTGAGCCTGAAAGAGGTTAACCAACATTTTCAAAGTCACAACATTAATAAGGAGTGTCTCCACAGTTTAAAAATACACTCTTTGATCCTAAAAGCATATGCTCTGTCTCTTGAATGGATCTACAAGTCCTTTGATTGACACAACAAACTAAACTGAAGTCTATGGATTTATGTTAGGTTCATTTCTGAAATGCAGCTCATTTGTACTTTCAGAAGGAAGGAAGTCTAAAATTTTAATTTTGTTTGTAAATTTAATGTGGCAAGAAACAGAACATTTTAATAATTCTTACTGACACTAACACCAGAGGCCACCATTACAGACACAGAATACACATGTGTATTCACCACAAGTCTCTGCCACTATTCTGATGTAATCCAACGGGGATTACCTTGTTGTGGAGTAGTGGTCCCTTAAAGGTTCCTATTTTTTCTCCCCACATCCTGACTGCCACCCTGGGGTTCTAACTTGAAAAGCTGTGTACACTTCTCCTTTTTCCTAGTCTCGTTTATCTAGAACCTCTAATACTCTAAAACAAGCCCTGTGAAATATTTAATTCATTTAATGTTCATAAAAATTATTAATAGTATTAGTGAATACTGTTAATATCCTTAACTTTCAGAATAAGAATGGAAGCCAAAGAAAGTAAATTACCAACACCCAAAAAGTTTGTAAGTGGCAGGGCTGTAATTGAACATCGTGTTTGATTCATGAGCCAAAATTTTCAACTATTTTTCTGCTTCTTTCATATTAAATAAGAAATTAGGAATGTCCCATTGAAACATATGAAGTCACTCATATTGGGCAATTTTCACTTTTAACATGCAATTTCATGTGGTTGAACCTAATAAAATAAGTTTAAAGCTAGCAATATACCTGTTGTCTATTATATTTATTGCTTATCAAATTAAATTATTCAAACCTTCCTACTGAATAGAACAGGAAATTTGATGCAAGAAACCACACACTTCCCTAGTAGTTTATAGAAAGGCTATACTAAAAGTATTCATGGCGATTTACAAGATGCATTTTTTTTAAAGCAGAAAAAAATTGTTTAGAGGACAAACTGATCTAAGGGCATTTTAATCTTCAAGAAGTGAGACAAGAGGAGGACAACTAATTCATTTAAGGGATTTTCCCCTTCCACCGTCGAGCACATAATACTGAGTACGAGGACGCCATGGAGGCTGAACCCCAGAGGCTTACTGAGGAACACGTTTGGGTGGGTCTATCATGGATATACCTAAGGCCACAGCGTTATTTCCTTACTGCAGAAAAAAAATTATGTATGAAATACATAAAGAAGACAACAAAAGAGAAAACATATGGAAGGCATTTGTGGATGAGCCTTAAACTTCCAGATTCTACCAAACAAACTGTCTATAGACTGTTTGCTTTACCAAGGAAATCAGTCTATTTAAAATTCAAGCTAGAACTAATCAAATTTTTCCCCTTACAGAAAAAAATCCCTAACTTCTTAACCCAGTTTTATCATATAGTTGTTCTTTATTTTTCTCGAAATGCAATGGAGAAAATGAGTCATACTTGTTATTACTGTTCATAATTTAAAAGAGTTATTTTCCTACTGAATTAAAATATGTTGCTTATTAAAAATATCTAGTTGAAGCCAAGAGATTTAAAATTCTTTGAACCATTAAGAGTTCATCTAAGTACACAGAAAAATGCACCATTATTTTTTCAAATATCAAGATTCAAATTTCAAACAGCTAAGTGATTTTTTAAATGAGAAACGGTAAGCCTTAACTACAGCTATTTCTCTACAAAAATAATGCTATCTTATTTTTCTGATGTGAAAACAAGATTTATGAAATCCAGACACACATATAAAATGTGGGCACAATTTTCCTTCTGAGCAACAATTCAGGGGGTCTAAATATTACGTGGATTGATGTTACAGTGATTATTATTTTATGGCTTTCATAACCTTTTTCAAGAGTCCTAGAGTACCAATTTAAACAGAAACAATTCAGAAGGTGAGTGTGTTGATTGATTTGGATTCCAATATGCAGTGCTTGAAATTATCAAATTTATTATTGTCATATGAAGAGGGCTTTAAAAAGTTTGCACAAAAAAATCCGATATCTTTTCATTTCACTTTCTTCTCACAGACCTTTGAAACCTCCTTGTATGTGTATTTGTGATTCATGCAAAAGCCTGTCCACTCTCAGTTACTGCACAAGCTATTTTTAAATAGCAGGAAGAATCGGTCATACAAAACAAGGAACAAGGAACAAGTTTCTAAATATTTTCCCCAAAGAAATGAAAATCCAGCCTCTAATCTGTGTGTGGGGAAGGTCAGAGAAGAGGAATATAAGAGAAGTGTTCAATTGCATCGTAGTATGCTCTGTGAACTCAAGAAGAAGAGAATGGTGAAAAATGTAAATCACAGATAAGGGGGGAAATCCTCTGGGAATTCAGACCTCCAAGAGTAGTTCTGGCACGAAGATTGTTTAGAAGCATAGCGTTGTGCATGTCAAGGTCAAATAACAAATTAATGGGAAGAAGAAGTACTTCTCAAATAGTAAACAGTAAACTCACTGCTGATGGTAATTATTAGCACATTTCAAGGAAACAAGATTAGCTTCTCCTTAACTACATCCTTAAGCCTATTAATTTCAATGGAGACAGTCTGCTGCCTTGGTTAACCTTTTAGTGCCCAGCTCCGTTTTTAAAGATGGGAAGGACCTTTCCAGAAGTTGTATACTCTTTTGGATAAATCTGGTTTTGATGTTGTCATTTTTCGGCCTCGTCCGTCAATTCCAACTCAAAGCGATCCTATGTACAAGAGAAGCAACACTGCCCCGTCCTGCACCCTCCTCACGACTGTGTTTCAGTCCATCGCCATTGTCATGCCCACGCATCAATCCATCCCGTGGAAGGTCCATAGTACGAAGTGTGAGGCCATTTTGCAGCGGCCGGTTTCATTTGATAATATACACCAAGAAATTGAGATGAAATCTCACCATCTTCCCTTCTAAGAATCATTTTGGTTGTACTTATTCCGAGGCTGATGTATTTGTTTTTCTAGCAGTCCATGGTACTTTTAATATTTGTTGCCAACAATTCTAATGCATCCATTCTTTTTCATTCTACCTTGTTCACTTTAAAATGTTGGTAATCATCAGCCAGAATTTTAAAAATATTTATAGATTTTTCTGCAAAAGTCAAGGTTCTTAAAATTTATGACTGAGTTTTTATTATTTCTTCATGCTGAAGATATAGAAATAAAATCACATGTCCCTAGAAATATAGTCAGGAATGTAACATCTACAATTAGATTAAGAAGTAAGAAGAAACAAAAGAGTTAACTGTGCAACATCAAGGTAGAGGTAAAAGAAGAGATTATTGTCAGCCAACAATAGTCTCCACCTCAGTCAGGGAACTCAAGTAAAGTGTTTTACACAAATAATACATGCATTCTATATTCTTACCAAGTGAAACACCCCCTCGCCCAAGATGTCTTTGAGTTATGTAAACATTGTATGTAAAAATATGGTAATATGGATAGTGGCCACAATATTATCCATTTTGGATATGCATTTGAAGTTATGTAGTAGTATTTTAATTTCACACGCTGGTTGAGCCAAACCTCTGATTGATTGAATGAGTGAGTGTTTGGGTTGGCTTTTATTGTGTTAAAATATTTCTTATAAGACATTTTCCATTTTAATAATATTTAGATGTAAATTTCCATGGCATTTTGTACTTTTACATGCTATATGACCATCACCATTAACACTTTACAAATGTTCTTCATTTGCCTAAATGAAATCTCAGTAGTGCTCATTAAGTAAATTACTCATTTTTCCTGATAACCACTGATAAACTTTGTCTTTAGTGTTTGCCAATTTTAGGTATTTCATATAGCGGGGATATACAGTATTTTTTCTCTTGTGTTAGACTTATTTTACTTAGCATGATGTTTTAAAGATTTATCCAAGTGGTAACTTATATCAGTCTTTTTTTTTTCCTTTCCTCTTTGTAGTTGAATACTATTCCATTGAGCGGATATACTTCATTGCTTATACATTCATCTGTTGATGGGTATTTTTGTGGCTTATTTTATTAACTTTTTGTCACAGTGGTTAATGCTGCAGTTAACACTGGTGTACTTAATTGTGTCCAGGATTTTTACTTTGGGTGCGTGTGTGTATTTTGGAGTGGTATAACTTCAGTATAACTAGGTCATATGTTAACTCAATGTTTACATTTGGATGAAACATAGATTATTTTCCACAGTGATTGCAAGCTTTTTTGCCTTCCCACCAGAAATTGATGGGGGTTAAAATGTCTTCAAGTCTTTGCAATACCTATTATTGTGTATTTCCATCTGGCACTTCTCCTATTAGGTCTAAAGGGAACCCTGTCTGACACAATGGTTGAGTGCTCAGCGACTAACAGGAAGAATCTCAAATAGAACACACCAGCCCTTCTGTGGGAGGAAGATGTAGCAGTCTGATTCTATAAAGATTTACAATTTTGATGTACCTACTCTATGGAGCAGGACTACTGGGACCCATAATGTTTATATGAGTTGGAGTAGACTGTGCAGGAATGGAGGTTTTGGTGTAGTGATAGGAACACCTTTTGTCTGCTAGTTGCCTTCTTTTATTTTTAGACATTTCAATGCAAATCATTTGCCTATTTTTGTTCATGGGGCTATTTCTCGCTTTGTTGTTGAATTGTAGGATTTACAGATATATCAGGTACTAATCCCTTCACTAATTTAGGGTTTCCAAATTCTTTTCTCCCATGATTTGGATTGATTATTCATGTTCTTGGTAAATATCATTAAACACCAAAGTTTTTAATTTGTAAAAAATGGGAAATCAAGATGTTAGCCATAAGTTTTCTAAGAGTTGTAAGATTTGTATTGTTCTAGGTCACATACTTGATCTGTTTGAGCTGATTTCAGGTAAGATAGATGGTCTGAGTCCAACCTTCTTTTGCAAGTGGAAATTGATTTTTGAAAACAATTTATTGAAGAGACCGCTATTTTGCATTTAGTGGACTTTGAACCACTGTCAAAAATCAGCTGGTCAGAGGTGTATATATTTATTTGTGGATCTTTAATTCCATTAAAACCATTTATATATATACCCTTATACCAGTACCAACTCTTTTGATTACTGCAGGTTACAGTATGTTGAGAAATGTGCATTCTCCAACATTGTTCATTTTGCAAGATTGTTTTGGTTATTCGTGTCCCTCAAAATTTCATAAGAATTTATGAATTGCTTTCCTACTTCTGAACAAAAAAGTTGGAATTTTGATGAGGATTTCATTGACTGTAAAGATAACTTTTGATAGTATTGGTAGTACTTTGGTAGTATCTTATCAATATTAAGTCCTCCATTTCAAAACTACAAAGGCTCTTTCCATTTATTTAAATCTTCTTTCATTTCTTTCATCATTTTATTGTTGTACATGAACCGGACAAGAACAACTTCATCTCTGGTAAGAAGGAAAACAGTTTATTAAAGGGGGACAGAAAAGAGAAAACAAAGAACCTGCGCAGGGACCAGTCACCTGAGTCTAAAGAGAGAGTGACTGGCCCCGCTTTACAGATGTTTACAGACGTAGGTTTACCCACGTTTACCTATGTACCTACGTTTACAGACGTAGGTTTTTATAGGGTTTCATCAAACAGTTGAGCTGTGCAGCTGAGCAAGCAAGCTGGACAGAAGCAGAACTTGAAGTTAGGCGATTAAGCACAATTTTCTGTCACAGGATAGTCTGTTTCCACTCCTGAGAACAAGGGTAATTTCCATTTTTATGAACAAGGGGCTATTTGGTTTTCCTGAGAATTTTATAAGGCCTGAGGTTGCACTTATGGTCTGGTGCAGAATGTTTGCTTAATACAAAATGGCTTTACTTAGGCTAACTATTAAATTATAGATTTCAATGAACAAGTCTTCCCTTTTGTGGTTACATTTATTCTTTTAGATTATATTATAAATGGGATTGTTTCTTTATTTCTTTTCCAGATTTTACCTTGTTAGTTTATAGCAACACAAATGGCTTTTGTGTGGCGACTGTATACCCACTAACTTAGCTGAATGAATTTATTAATTCTAGCACCTTCTTGTAGAAGCCCTGAGGAATATACGAGGGTAAGTAAAAAAGTAACACTACAAAATCATAGAACCCTTTATTAAACAAAAACGTGAAGCTATTGTTCCGGTAACATAGCCTCGATCTAGGTTCATCCACTTCTAAAAGCAGTTTTTCCATCACTCCAGCCCTTCCCTAACACTTTTGCACTCTTCAATTTATGTAACAACAAGATGGCAGCTTTTGCACCCCTGGAGGAACTCAAATCAGGGTCGTTTTCAATGTTCTTTGAGTCTGGGGTGTGAAAAGGAGTCTGAAGGGTCAAGATTAGGACTCTAGAGAGGATGAGGTTAGATTTCTGAACATAGTTCCTATATAACTGCCCTTGCTATCCTTGAAGAAGGAGGGGGATGTTGTCAATGGTGGGGAGGACCCACGGCATTTTCCCACTAATTTTCTTAAAACTTCTGCCTTCCCCCCTTGATTGGCCTGTGTCCTTCAGAAAGCGTGTAAAGATTACTTACCCATTGTGAGCCCCCCCCAAATAATCCCCATAACCTCTTAGATGACCTCTTTGCCTTCAATTAATTAGATCCCTCAAAATCCACCAATTGAACCTTTATTTTGAGGGCACATTAATGATACAAAGACAAGCGTTTAATACCTTTTCTGTAACCATCCACTGACTGCAGAGACTTGTTTAAATACATCTTTTTTGCAATAAACCCACACATGTATAAATTGGAAGCCTATTGGCAATATTTTTTTAAGTGTGTGTAGGTGGGCCAGGTCTCTGGCTTGGGCAAACCGCTTGTGCTCCCTTGAGAACTGAAAGGTTGGCAGCTAGAAGTCACCCAGTAGCACAGAAGACAAAATGCCTATCCAGGTACTTTTGTGAGTGGTACAACTGAGAAAACCCTACGCAACAAAGCTCTTTTCAGATGCACATGGTGTTGCCGTGAACCGGAAATTTAAGATAGAACAATTTGTTTTCTCTCTGAAACGCAGAAGTCACATTCTGTTGTGAAACAAAGAATTGCTTCTCCTGATGTTCAGAAAGCTGTTCTGCAGGAGACAGCCTGGGCCAGGGGGTTCCTACGAGTCAGCATTGACTTGTAACTTTGTTCTCATTTTTATTATTTTCTACTTTCTTATCTATTGAGATTTTTCTCTGTGTTGTTTGTTATTGTTGTTGTTTGGGGGGGGGGTAAAGTTTTATTTTCATGTGAAATCCAGGATAGGTAAATCTATAGAGACAGTAAGTGGTTTAATAGTTTCTTAGGATTAGGACAGGAAAGGTTGGGGGTGGGGGGAAATGGGAAGCTAATAATATTGAATATACCGTATATACTCTAGTGTAAGCCAACTCGAATATCAACCGATGCATCAAATTTTTCCACAAAAACTGCATTAAAATATGATGAAAAACTCAGCTTATACACAACTATATATGGTATACATATATGGAGAAAATGTTCTAAAATTGATCATGGTGATGATTGCACAATTCTTTGTAATATGTTTAAGCCATTGAACTGTATTATATATGAATTACATGTCAATTAACTATTAAAAGAATTTTTAAGGAAGAAGAAAAAAACCCATGTAGTAATTCTATAATACAGGAGTAAACATGAATCAAAAACAGTTTGACATCAATTAACAATACACACATATACATTTAAATATCTGTGTGTGTGTGTATGCAAGGGGGGGTCACCAAAAAAAATGGAATTGCACTGGGCAGAGCAGAACTTTCATAATAAACATTTTTACACTAGGCAAGCATCGGAGCAACATGTTTTTTGTGTTGGCTGATTTCAAAGAACAGCGTGGGGCTGGGAAATTTGTTGCCTGCTTGGGGAAAATGCCATAGAAATTCTTGTGATGTTGAACACAGCTTACAAGGACAGTGCTATTTAAAAAGAACAAACCCAACTGTGCGAGTGGTTTTCTCATTTCAAAAGAGGTGAAATGGCGATTGATGGCAACCTCATTCTGGACATCCGTCAACTTCCTGAATGCATATTGTGTCGACTCACAGTGTATTTGAAGTTCGTTCCACCAGGTCAGACTGCTAATCAAGCTTTCTATTTACAGATTCTGAAAAGATTGTGTAATGGTGTGCGTCCAAAAAGGCCTCATTTGTGGCAGACGGAACTGGTTTTGCCACTGTGACAGTGCACTAATGACAGTGCATGGAGATCCAGCCATCTCCGTGCGCCAGTTTTTGACAACAAAAAAACTCCACCATGCCTCTCTTTCTCCACACACCTGACTCACCTGACTTTGCTCCATGAGACTTTTTTTTTTTGTTTTCGTGAATGAAGAGGGACATGAAATGACAGTGATTTGATGATGTAAAAGAAGTGAAGAAAAACTTGAGAGAGGTGCTGTCAGCCATCCAAACAGATGAGTTTGAAAAATGTTTCCAAGAATTGAATTGCAGATTTGAAAAATGTATTAAGTGTAATGGAAAGTACTTTGAAGGTACTAAGGTTGTTTTTTTTT
>NW_022111321.1:44649-48725 GCF_000313985.2 Echinops telfairi | reverse complement strand
TAGGACTTCCTTGTGGGTTTCTGAGACTGTAACTTTTTTACAATTTACTTTTTTATTAATCACTTTATTGGGAGCTTTTACAGATATTATAACAATCCATAATTCAATTAGATCACGCATAAGTGTACAAATTACTGCCACCATCAGTTTCAAAATATTTCTTCTTCTTGAAATCTTTTATATCAGGCCCCCTTTTTCCCCTCTTTCCCCCACCCTACCTCCTAGGATCTCTTATTATTATATTATATATTATTATTGCTGTATCTTGCACCATTCAATATATTCATTTACCTACAAATCTGTTACTTGTTCCCCACAAATGGGTTTATTCATTCATCATTGCTATCTGCTTCCCCTTCCCCCCTTCTCCCCTACCCCTCTTTGTGTACCCTCAGGGAATCATTACTGCCATTATTGTTTCTGGAGGGTTCTCTACCTTGGCTTTCATGTATCAAATGATCTTAATTATACAAATGAACATATGCAAGTCTAACAAGATTAATAAGGTAAAACAAAAACCATAATAGTAAGGGGAGGAAATATTAAAGAACTAGAGGTTAGTTTATGTTTCATCAGTGCTATACCACTGGATATATCATCCCTTCCATGTGGCCCTTCTGTGAAGGACTGTCCAATTTTCTTGCAGGTGGGTTTTGGGTCTCCACTTTGTCCACGCTCCTTCATGTCAATTTGATTGCTTACTTTTGAACGTCTGATACCTCTTCCTATCAACACCTCATGATCACACAGGCTGGTGTGCTTCTTCCGTATGGGCTTTGTTGCTTCCCTGCTAGATGGACACTTGTTTAACCTCAAGCCTTTACTATATCTTTTAATAGCCAGGCACCATCACCTTTCTTCACCACATTTGCTTACGCATCCATTTTGTCCTCAGCAATCATGTCAGGAAGGTGAGTATCATACAGTGCCACATTATTAGAACATACCATTCTGCTGGCTTTCTTGTTGTGTGTGTATATGTACAGATACACCTATCTTTATATATTTACATATATACATATCTGTATTTATACCTACATATATATATTTTTTACTTTGTTCTTCTTTCCTCTTAGACCTCAGCATTCATGACTGAGAGGTGCACCTCCTACAAGAATCCATTTTTCCTCCTGCAGTCAGGGATGGAGTAGTCTAGTGCCTTCCCCCAACCCCATTGCATCTTTACACTTTCAGTGTGACCCTGCTGAATATCCCCCAAACAGTGCAGATGAGGGACCAAGCATTGCCCCCGTATTCAGAAGTCTACAATCAGGATTCCTCAGGGACTTCATGGCTTTGCGCCCATTGCTGGTCTGTTGCACTCCCCTCTTGGTTTGCTCCCAAGTGCGTGGGTCAAGACTGTAACTCTTTTAGAGAGTAGAAAGCCTAGACTTTCCCCCACTGTACAACTGGCACTTCAGAACAACTGGCACTTTTGAACTGCTGACCATGTGGTTAGCAGCCCAATTCAGCATAACCACTACACCATCACTGTGCATGTATGTGTACACATATATAAATGTTTATATAAATATATACTTATATGTATATATACATTCATAAATAAAATATATTTATAAGTATTTGTATAAATATGTATATATTTACATCATATGCATATGTATATATGTGTATGTACATTGTTTATATGTGTATACAGTATTTATGTATACATACAGTATATATTCCCCTTCAGAAATGATTGATTGATTGCTCTTTGAACCAATCCTAACCACTGTGGATTTAAAACTGGAAGATATTGTTAAAGTTCACTAAAAAAAATAGAACTATTCAGAGGAATCTCCTGCTTGATTTTCATGAGAGTACTTAATATTCAGAAACCACAACATCGTCCATTTTCTTTATCTTAGTCTTTTTTCCTACTTGGAGTCTTGAAGCAAATATATCTTGAATAGTGTAGTGGCTATGCCTTGGACTATGATCCACATGGTCAGCAGTTTGAAACCACCAGCCGATCCTTGGGAGAAAGACTGGGCTTTCTCAGAAATTCACAGGGATCACTATGATTCAGCATTGAATCTATGGCAGTAAGTAAGTGAGATGACTGGTGTTTCAACATGCAGTTTTGAAATTGTTCTCTTCCTCTAGAAAGTTGTGTTAGTCTGGGGACATTAGAGAAACAAATCCACAGAAAAGTTATATGTATATAAGAGATAATTTTATATAAAGAATAAGCATACATTAAGAAAGCCTCCCAACCCAGTGCTATCCAAGCCCAGAAGTCCAACATTAGCCCATAAGTCTGACACCAATCTACAAAGTCCTCCTCAATCTCACCAAACACACACTATGATGCCAACTACAGGAGGAAAACTGAATCCGTGAACATGTAAGCATCTCAGCGCTGGCAGGGGTCTCCACACGGCTACTCCAGCACCCAGGGCTGCATCGGGGTAGGTTCATGCGTCTTCTCCTCAGGGATGTCTTGCAGGAAGTGAGCCTTGCCAGCTGAAGCAGGGAACTAGGTAAGGCACCTGCATCCTGGTTCGACCATCAGAGAGCAAGAGACCCAAGAACTAGAAAGGTGAGGCTCACCGAACCATTTATCTCTCCGCCCTTCAATTAATCCCACATGAGTTCATTGGCCAGGTTGGCACAATAAACCTTAACTATCTCAGACGTTATAAACAAATAAGAGTTAGAAAAATATGTTCCAAGAGTGTCCAGGGTCCTTCTCTGATTACAAGTATTCAGTTAGAAGAAAGGAATAAGGAATCTGAATTGCTTTGTAGATGTAGTTGATAGGCCAGTTGCTCTATGTTATTATGACTGTGGATATCAGGAGCATCTATGAAGAATAAACAAAGAACCATGTCTTCTCTTCCCTGTTATATGCCGTCCTGTCATACTTCCTGAGCTTTCTGTGTGACTTTCCTTAAAGAGAGGGAAAAACTCCCTCTAGTATGTTATATCAGAAGAAGGACTCTCATCTCACCACTTAACTGCAATAAATTTATGTTTACATTTTTGAAATGGATTTAAACTGCTTGTGTCGGCTGAAAGAGAGTGAAAGCTATATGAAATGAATGCAAACTATGGGTTTATATTGGTTATGATTTCCTTCAGGCATCTACCAGTTAAATATAGAGTATAAAATATCTGCACAATGAGAAAACATGATTCACAATTAAGCTCATCAAATTAGAATTGATAACGACTCATATTCAACATCTTATTTTCTTTCACTACTAAGTGATAAATGACTTGACACTGTGTATACTATTGAATCACAGAATTTAAGAGTATTATTTTTGTTATCATATCATTAAGTGCCACATAATCCTCAGACAATATTGTTATGCACATCTATATTTGTTCCTGCCTTAGATTAGTTTAAAGTTATGTATTCTATTAGATGCAATCATTATTGCAAATAGAAGTCTCTTGATTGTGTTTATTGTATTGATAATCATTAAATGTCTGTGTTCTCAAATTTCTATAAGTTTAATTGTCTCATTTCAAACTTTGCAAGAGCCATAAAGAGAAACAACTGAAAATAAAAAAGAATTTTCTTAATAAGTTTGGTAGTAAATGCTTTATAACTTCTATGTGGGCCTGGTAAAATAACCTATAAAATTGTTGTGTTGGTGCGTTTATAAAGGTATTTACTAAGAGGAAAAGTGTGTCCCTCCAAAAGCTTTCTCTACCCCTGAATGGGCAGCAAACTATGGTAAGGTTTTTGCAGTGAGGAAGGACAGTGCCCTTCGAGTTAGTGACACACAACACACTTTATTGGCTGCTGTTTAGACAGCGTTGCAAGATAGGGCAAGTCCCTCCTAACATGAGCTCTTCCAGCAAGAGCAGCACAAGGCCACCATCCACATGGGGAACAGGACAAGGGATCACCCTGGGGGAACAGAGAACTTGGAGACATTTAAACTATTATGTGTCTGGCAATGTTGCCGAGCAGCAAATGAGGGTAGTCTCTGGGTCAAAGGGTTCTGCAAGGCAACTAGAGACAGTTATTTTATAACTCGGGATTTGTCTTATTTATGGTTATCAGATGTTGGCTGTCATTTCTCAGGGTGAACACAATAAGTAGGCTCTACATTTTT
>NW_022111321.1:41934-42872 GCF_000313985.2 Echinops telfairi | reverse complement strand
GTTCATCTGTCCTAGATTCCCTGCGTTTCCAATTCCCATCTGTACCGCTGTGCATCATCTGGTCTTACCAGGTCTGCAAGGCAAAATTGGGGTCCTGGTAGTTGGGGGGAGGAAGCGTTTAAGAACTAGAGGAAGGTTGTGGGTTTCATTATTGCTATACTGTACCCTGAGTGACTCATCTCCCCACTACCCCTCTGCAAGGTATGTCCAGCTTTCTAGAGATTTTATAAATAGAAATTTTGAGTTTGGCAAGAGTAGGTTTTGAGTTAATGAGTAAATCCTATTGGGAAGACGTAAACAACATGGTGGCCAATTAGGCCAATGTAGAAGTCCTATCTGGCTCATTTGCACACAGAAACCTATTCTGACAGGCCTTATCAGGGCCAATGGATATGAGCGTTCTCTCTTAAACCATTGGCAGTCTTCCACTTGAAGGGGAAAATTTAGACCATGCTTAATTCCAAGGCTAGGGAAATTCCACCATACCACATGCTTTCATGCATAATGGAAATAAATCTTGTTGTTGTTGTTGTTGTTAGGTGTTATCACAGCAACCCTATGAACAAAAGAACAAAACACTGCCTGGTCCTGTGCTATCCTCTCAATTATTCTCATGTTTGAGACCATTGTTGCAGTCGCTGTGTCAATCCACCTCATTGAGGACCTCCCTCATTTGGTTGCTCTTCTAGTTGGCCAAGGTCATGAAATACTTTGACTCTTCCATTACCACTGCTAAACCTCTAAGTGGCTCAGTTCAGCCATGTGATAGCAGATGGTAAGTCAAATGCTTACCTCACTTCTCAGTCTTTTTTTTTCCCCTTACAAAAAATTACATTATATCATATTTGGTAAAACAGAAGAACTTTCAGACCTATGGTAAATCAGCAAGATTGTTTCAAAATACCCGAGAAGGCTTCTTAGATTGTTTCAAAATACCC
>NW_022111321.1:38272-40147 GCF_000313985.2 Echinops telfairi | reverse complement strand
GGTACTAGGGTTCCAGCTCATACATGTATAAATGTATACCAAATGAAACATTTAAGCATGCCTCTGTGCTCAATGGATGGTCACAGACTAGTTCCCTGGTAATAACTCTTGTCTTAGTCACATTAACCAAACCCAAACTCATGGTCCTCGATTCATGGACATAGTCACATTTGAAAGACTTAAAAAATGTATGATAGTGGGGAGGGGGGACCCAAATTTGAATAGTGGGAAAAAAACAAATCTGAAGTCCAGGTTAATATAAAATTTTTAAAAATGCTCAAATGGACATTTTCCCAAATTACCGAAGCTTTGCAAAATGTTTAAAGGAATGGTGCTTAATGTCAGATCATCGTTTTTACATGGGTCACACATTTTTAAGGAAGGGTGGAAAGACCTCAAAGAATTCAAGGCAGAATTCAAGACAAAGAGGCCAGCTTAGAGGGATATGACAACAGTTTCATTGGCAGTCCACAGGGGAAATCTTTATAGAATTTGTCAAAGGAAATCATGGATGATTACTATAAAAATCGTTTAAGAAAACTGAAGCTGCATTGGTGACAAAAAAGGCCAGGAATATTGAGCTGTGGAATGCTTTTTCACCGTGATAATACACCTACCCTTTTCCCAAACCAAAATCCAAACTCTCTGTCCTCAAATCAGTTCCAACTCACAGTGACCCTGTACACCTGTGTAAATAGCAGCCCAACACCTACGTAACATGCATAACACATAGGACACTGAGGCACAAGGGGCTGTGTGATTTTCAATGACTCTTTCTGTTTATAAAAAACGGGAAGGTTTATGACTAATACTATTCCAAATAATTAAGTAATAATGAATCCCTACCTTAATCAACTGCAGAGGAGTCAGCTGGAAAATGATGACTGAATGAATTTTAGAACGATTACCTCTACCCCTTATCTAGCTAGGTTTCATTACTAGTCTTAGTACAAAAGATACAGCCTCAGTTCAATGCCTGAATCTCTGTTTGATGAGATGGAGGAAGTTAAATGTTACTGCTACTGAGAAAAATATGCAAGGAAAAGTAAATTGCTGATTAACCTCTGTTATATTCTTAAAGAAAATTAAGGGTATTGGGAGGAAGTTGTTTCTAATTCTTTTTTTTTTCAAGAATTTTTACTTTTATTACTTCAATTCATTTTCTTGTGCATAAGTTTTATTTTAGATTGTATAACTTACTATGGCTTTTCTTAATATCTAGAATAATATGGTTTAATTCTCTATAAATATTTGTTCATGCTAATTTTGAACCCCAAGACTTAAAATGTATATGTGTATATGAGTGTGTGAGAGGAGAAGGATATAAATTATTGAATAAGAGTTGGACATTTGCTACCTTAACTTGAATAATAAGCACATAAATAAATTTTGTATCTCTTTTTTAAAAAACTTTTTATTGGCATATAGTTCATATATCATACAATTTAAGCATTCAATCATATTAAGAAAAGTTGTGCATTCATACCACAATCAATTTCATAACATTTTTCTTTCTCATACACATGGCTGTAGCTCCCCATTCCCTCCATCTCCCCTGCCATTCCCCTAGATAATTATTGATCCATTTAGTCCCTTTATAGATTTACCCATCCTGGATTTCATATACAGACAATCATATAAAACACAAACAGGAAGCAAACAAATAAACAAACAAACAAAAGAAATCCAACAACAATGGCTAGAGAAAACAGAAAAACCTCAATCCAAAAAAAAGGAGATATTCAAAATTGAAACAACTTTGAAATGAGTCAAAAAGGAGTTCAAACCTAACCACATCTGCCATAATTGACTTTACGATCTTCTTTGTCTGATAGCAAGTTTATTCACATCTCTGGACTATTGTCAGGGGGGATT
>NW_022111321.1:35145-37582 GCF_000313985.2 Echinops telfairi | reverse complement strand
AAATTGAAATAATACTCATTCACAAAGGCATAACCATGCCTACTAGAATAATACATGTCATAGGCAAGCAAGGAGAGCATTAAAATACTAAATATATGGCAGCCCAAGGTCACCATTAATTGGCACCCTCAAAGCAAGAGATCCAAATCCAATTCCAAAGATTCCAGTTCCATAACCTCGGGGTAGCAGGCATCTGCTTCTCACACCAGCATGATTCAGCCTTAAGTCCAAGGGAGTATGTCACTTCCTTAAATCTGCTAAAGGGTGTCTGGGGTCTTAAAGGCTTGAAGACAAACAAGTGGCCATCTAGCTGAAAAGCAACAAAGTCCACATGGAAGAGGCACACCAGCCTGTGGGATCATGAAGAGTCGATGGGTTCAGGTAGCAGGCATCAAGGACCCAGAACAAAAAATCATATCAATGTGAATGAGGTGGAGTTCAGAGTGGAGACCCAATGTCCATCTGTAGACAATTGATGTCCCCTTACAGAAGAGTCTCAAGGAAGAGACAAGCCAGTTAGGGTGCAGTATAGCACCAACGAAACACACAACTTTCCTCTAAGTTCTTTAATGTTTCCTTCCCCCCACTATCATGATCCCAATTCTACCTTACAAATCCAGCTATACCACAGGATGTACACTGGTACAGATAATAGCTTGCAGCACCGGGAATCCAGGACAGATAAACAACTCAGGACCAATAATGAGAGTAGTGATACCAGGAGGGTAAGGGGAAGGTGAGGGGGAACTAACTGATCACAATGATCTACATATAACCCCCTCCCTAGGGGGACAGACAACAGTCAGTGTAAGACATGAAAAAATAATAAGTATCAATTACCAAGGGTGAGGGAGGAAGGGAAAGAGGGTGGGGCGGAAGGGGAAACAATGAGAAGCTGAAACCAAGGGCTCAAGTAAAAAGAAAATGTTTTGAAAATGATGATAACAAATGGACAAATACACTTGACACCATGGATGGATGGATGCATTGTGATAAGAGCTGTACAAGCCCCCAAGAAAATGATTTTTACAAAAATTAATCTGCTATCGGCTAGTTTTAGGTAAAACACCACTTAGTGGGGTTTCCACATCAACTGCTTCTGGTTTGACCTAGTGATGTCGCACACAAGTACACTTTTGCTTAAGATCATCCAGCAGTGGTTGCAGCAGAACATGGACAGGCAACAGCCAGAAGTTCAGGCTCGATCTGGAAGAGGACATGGAACAAGAAATATTATTGCTGAAGTCAGGTGGATCTTGGCTCAAAAATGAGAACCCCAGAAAGATGTTTACTTGTGTTTCATTGACTACCCAAGGGCATTTGATTGTGTGGACCATAATAAATTGTGAACAATCTTGAGAAGGCTGGGAATTCCAGAACAATTCATTGTGTTCATTCTGAGCTTGTACATAGATCAAGAGGTAGTTGTGCTAGCAGAACAAGGGAATCCTGCATGGTTTAAAATCAGTAAAGGTGTGCGCCAGGAATGTATCCTCTCACCATACTTATTCAATCAGGATGATGAGCAAAATAGCAGAGAAGCTGAACTAAATTGAGAAGAATGTGGCATCAGGATTGGAGGAAGTCTTATTAACAACCAGCGATAAGCAAATGACACAATTTTGCTTGCTGAAAGTGAAGAGAACTTGAAGCACTTACTGATGCAGATGAAGGATTGCAGCCTTGAGTATCAATGACAGCACAGTGAAAGCATGACCCAAATCCCTGGACCAAGAGGAAACATCATGATAAGTGGAAAAAAGTTTCAAGGATTTTGTCTTGTTTGGATCCACAATCAATGCCCCTGGAAGCAACAATCAAAAGATGTGCTGCATTAAGTGAATTTGCTGTGCAAGACTTTTTTAGCGTATGGAAGGGCAAGGATGTTACTTTGAGGACTAAGTTGTGCCTGATGCAAGCCATGGTAGAATCTGTTGTATCACATTCATGTGAAAGTTGGACATTGAATAAAGAAGATCATAAAAAAATAGATGCACTTGAATTGTAGTGCCAGAGAAGAATATTGGAAGTACCATGGACTGCTTAAAGGACATACCGATCTATACTAGAAGTAAGACCAGAGTGTCCCTTAGAGGCAAGGATGGCAAGACTTCACCTTACATACTGAAGACATGTGGTCAGCAGAGATTAGTCCCTGGAGCAAAACACCATATTTGGTAAAGTGGAAAGGTAACAAAAATGGAAAGGTTCTCAATGAGATAAATGGGCAGTGACTGCATCAACGGGCTCAGGCATAGGAGCAATTGTGAGGGTGGCACAGGGCTGTGCAGTGCTCCGCTCTGTTGTGCACGGGTTTGCTATGGGTTGGAGCCAACTTGATGGCACCTAACAGGAAAATTTCTCTGACCATATTATGTTCATCTTTGACAAAACCCTTCCAGCTTGTGCTGAACTTACAATAATTGTTCCGACGATC
>NW_022111321.1:24921-33803 GCF_000313985.2 Echinops telfairi | reverse complement strand
CAAGCCGGTGTGAACTGGCTGAAACTTACCAGTTTATATTAAATACTGTTCTTAATATTAAAACTTAACAGCATATTCACAAATAATGTTTGCATTAGTAATGAACTTAGAACATATTATTTTTTAAGTGAAAATACAAATATATCATTAATCACATTGGAACTAAAATTGCTTCTTGTGTTTGGTGCTGGTAATTACTGGAAAGTATAATGAGAGAAATTTTCTGCATGGTAATAATATTAAGCTATTTAATAGGCAGAAGAGTTTAGGTTACCCAACTACATGCATTTGTCACAATTCACTAGTGATATATTTAAGCTGTATTTGGTTTTGGGAGGGGGTTATGTTATGTATATATTTTCCCTAAAAACAAACTGCAAACTCCACCCATAGTGTATTTGTGGCTGGAGTGTGCTGATATTTTCAACTTTGAGACTGGCTTTATGAAAATAGTTGATGAACCAAATGGAATATATGAATAGCGATTACGCTAATTTTTATGTTCTGTGTGATTGCCATGACACCTTCACATTAAATATTGCAAAAGAGATAAAATATTATTCTGAAAATAATGACCTAAGCTTTTACGAAAGGTATGTCATGTCACCAAGGCTTTCTTAAAGCATAACATGTTGACATAAGTCTCTGCACGTGTATAGCTGACAAAATGTAACTACTCTTACTAAGTATATAGCTAAAAACTAGAAACAACTCCAAGAGAGGAAATAATAAAATAGGTTTAAACAAAATTGAAAGCAAATTAAATTAGATTATTCAGGACTTCAGAAAGATAAAAGATACACCCAATTAATGAGGTAAAAACATTTTATAACTGAACTATAGATTAGAGGAAAACTGTCTAATATATGGTTAAAATATTGCATAATTTACACAAGTTTTATTTCTAAATCAGATAGAGAAAACACTTCAAGAAATGCAAAACACAAAAAATGGAAATAGAAATTGAGAGTAAACAATAAAACATACATTACCAAAACAATAAAAGAAGAATTATCTGTAAGAGAGAAAACAGATATAATATTTTTAAATGATGTTTTCCTAACCAAACGTGAATAGAAAAATCAAATGACCAAGCAATCTTTCTACTCAGTATACAGTATACCTCAAAGAAATAAAGAATATAACATGCACACCCATGATTTTTGCAGCCTTAGCCACAATAGCTAAGAGATTAAAACAACCAAGTTGCCAGTCTGTAGAGGAATAATAGATAAACTCTTGGATGTACAGACTATGCATCCCTAAATTACAATAAGGAGACTGTCAAACACCTCATAAAATGGACGAATTTGGAATATATTATGCCCAGTAAAGTTAGTCAATCTCTTAAAAACAAGCAATGTGTGAGATCACTATTACAAAAGAAGAAATCAAGAAAAGTTGTTTCACACTCAAACAAGCAGATTTTAAGTTTATTGAGAGGTGATGGTGGTGGGGGGTGAGGAGGTGAGGGCAGGGTTGAAGCATGCAGTGAGGGAAGAAGGGAAAAAACAAATGAGCAAACAAATAAAAAGAGAGACACACAGATACACAGAGATATGCACAGAGACAAAAATAAGTTTATGGAAAAATGAAACTAAAATATAATGAAATTTTCTCCAAAGATGTTAAAGCCCCTGTAGTAGGTGTACATGTGTACACACACACACTCAGACATGGACACACACATATGTTCTACTTTTGTTTCTTCAAGCCATCTGAAAGGAAGTTACAAACATTCTTATACTCTGCCCCAGCATGTATTTTAAAATTAAGTCTTTCTTACGTAATCACAAGACAGTCGTTATAAGAAAAAGTTTCAACAGAATTCCATAATATCATCTACTATCCCAATTGTGGGAATTAACTTACATGTAATAGATAATTATGGGGAGGAACTTAAAGGAAAAAAAGATGACCCAGCTAGTATTTTAAAATACAGAGTGCATAGCTCTCATAAGACAGCATCATACAAGCAGCCACAGAATAATCGACAGAGAGATGGCGGTCCAAAGATTTCAGCTGAATTCCAGACTAAGACAGACCAAGAAGAAGAAAAGCAGACAGTCAGAGAAACGACCCTGAAGGAAGAACAGCCTGGGTTGGTTTTGCTGCGCTGTATTGAGTCAGACCTAAGATTATCCCCCAGACAACAGAACAAAGTGCTGTTTGGTCATGCTCCAAACTCATGGCCTCTGGCATACTAAATACATTGCTGCCAAGGTAAACGCATGGCAACGCAGTGGATAGATCGGACCTCCTATGGCTTCTCTATTGCCGTGAGACAGGATTTAGACAAAACTCCATGGCTCGTCCTTTTTCACCTATTCTGAAACCAAGGTTCCTTTCACTCCTCGCCAATCCAGGCTGGGTTTGATCATTCATTGCATTTGTGACACAGAACTCATAGACAATACTCATAATTAAGGGGATTTATTAGGGAAGTTGATAGGTTACAACAAGTGAGGATCAGCAAACAGTAATAGTCTCTTCAGCCAGCAGCCCAGTCTCTCTCCATTTCTCAGCCTCGTAGGCATGTGATGATGAAGCCTTTTTCCTGTTCTCAGCCTCTCAGCCACATGTTCTCTTGGCCTTTGCCCCCAGGCCCCGGGGGCCCATCCCACCTATTCTGTCCCACGGTTCCATAGTCTCAGGCCCGTTTTGGAGAAGGTACCACCTGGTCTCCATGCTTCTCCTCTGAGTCTCCATGGCACAGTCTCCGAGTCAGCTGGTCTCGGTGGCCTCGCCCGCTTCCGACAGAGATCTTGGGTGTGCTCTTCCAAGGTCCCTGGAATCTCTTTTCTCTGCTGCAGCTTTAAAGATCCTTAAGCCAGAGTGGTGGTAACAAAAGCTGACCAACCCAACACCCCCCACCCCCTATTTAATGTTACACATGCCTTATTTGCGTAGTTGCACCCAATATTTTGGTGGGAATCAGAGAGACATGGTAGAAGAGCCATATTAAGAAATTCTACTACCTCATACTGCCTTCCAACTTCCAAAACACAAGCAAACAAACAAACAAAGCAAACTCATTAATTCTGACTCATAGCAACAGACTAAAAACTCTTAAAACAAAGTAAAAGCTACCTGTAAGATTTGGGCTATAATTTTTTTGAAAGAAGATTCCCACATATTTTGTCCCCCTGAGCAGCAACTGAGCTATAACTTGTGACATTTTCATTAGCGCTCCAAGCTCAACCACGACCAGCAGGGCTCCTTCCTTCTATGTCAGAGGGCACATTTTTTAGCCTAGATTGGATGAAAGTCTGTTGCAGTCCAAAGAATTTTCACAAATAAGTGGCCAGATCTAATTTCCTAGGGTCCACCAAGAATAACCTTGAAGGAATTTGAAATATCAGTAACATAACTGCCAACATCATAGCAACATAGAAGATACCACCTCCCTACAAAGTGACAGACAGTGATAGTACTGATAGCTATTTCAATGCCTCATACGTTCTATGAAATAGGACATGGCTTAATCTGGATGTTGTGCAAACACAGTATGACTTATAAGAGGGAGCTCACCTACTAGTATATTTATATGTAGGAACATCGCCACATAGGACTAGATCTTGTGCCACCGAGGCTGTGGCCAGTGTCTCTAAGAGCTATCCCACTTGTTGGCCATGGTCCCACGGTAGATACTCTCCATCCAACCAACTGCTTCCACCATTCACTCTCTTCCTCTCTACTTGCCTTCCCTTCTCTCCTCACAGTGAGACTTAAATTCTTCTAGCCCCACATGTTCCACCTCCACTTCTACCCAGGCTTCTTCCCTCAGATGCCTTTCAGATTCCTCCTCCCCCAACTACCACAGAAGGAGCTGTGCAGGTCAAGTAGGTCAAGGAGGCCACCCCCTTCAGCAGCTTCTTTGGCATCTGTATAGGCACTGCCTGAGATGGGCACCATGAAATGTGCAGACTTGGGTGGATGCCAGAACCCTACTCCATGCTGATCAGATTTCTGCACATCGCAAAACACTTCTGTTCTCCCATTGGGATTTCTGGACTCAAGATTGCTAAAAGGACAAACCAATCTGTCTTGCAAGAAGTACATCCAGGGTGCTCCTTAGAGGCAAGGATGGCAAGACTTCATCTTATATACTTTGGACACGTTGTCCACAGAGATCAAGGACATCTTATGTAATTTGGACATATTGTCAAGAGAGATCCTTGGAGAAGGACATCATGCTTGATAAAGTGGAGGGGCAGCGAAAAAGAGGAAGGCCTTCAATAAGATGGATTGACACAGTGCTTGCAATGGCGAGCTCAGGCACAGGAACAATTGCAAGGGGAGCGCAGGCCCATGCAGTGTTTCCTCCTGTTGTGCATAGGGTCGATATGGGCTGGAACTGATTCTTGGCACCTAATAACAGCAATTACAACCTATGAGAGAAAGATGAGGCTTTCTATCCCATAAAGAGTTACAGTCTCAGAAACCCACAGGGACAAATCTACCCTGCTCCACAGGGTTGCTGGGAGTGGGAAATGACTCAATGGCAGTGTTTAAGTTTACTAGTGTTATAACCTATGGAACCATGGATGTGCATTCACTCAGACATTGTACTTACGTGACACATATCAGCATTTTATATTCCTACCAGCTCTTCCTCTTTGTAGCTTCTGCCCTTGGTTTTCTTGTGCATTGTAATAATCCCTCTTCCTTCTCTTTCTCCACAGAGCACTATATTCCTTAAATGGCTTAAGCTTTCTTCTACTTTAATTCAAAAGTGCTGTAGTTTAACATAATTTACAAAAATGAGTTAATCATTATATACTTGCAGAGTTTGACACATAAAAACATGTTAAATATTTACTGAATAAATGCAAACGTTATAAAGGAGAACATCCATCTGAAAGACATTAAAATCCCAATGTGGAAATAAATCTCCATTTCTGACATGCTTTTTAAAACAATGATAATATGGACAGTGATTAAAATCGATTCCTACCTTACTGAGTAATAAATTATAATTGGGCCAAAAACATGACCATTCTAAAATAGTTTGTTCATTCTTCTTTTATATAAAAAAAATGTTTTTAAACTTTAGAATCACCTCTGAATATAAGTAGATATGATGCTACAAGGTAGCTGTTAGTTTTCATTTATATAAAAATATTTTGTTTAAATGAATTAGGTTGATGCTGATATAAATGTTATTAAGTAAAAGAACTATATAAAAAACTTGGAAGTATCATTCTAGGTGTGTGTTGCTTTTAGTAGGAGTCTTGGTGATGTTGTGGGATGGTCTATTAACTATAAAGTTGGCAGTTCGAACCCACTATCATGGTAGAAAAATGAGACTGTATACTCCCATAAAAATTTATAATCTCTAGGCTCTGTATCTCCTATAGGATAGGTTAGAACTGAACTACCCTGAGTGTTTCTGAGACTATAACTGCTTACAGGAGTAGAAAGCCTCATCTTTCTTCTGCAAAGCAGCTGGTGATATTGAACTTCAGGTGTCTGCCCAACTTATAAACCACTCTACCACCAGGGCTTGCTATAAGTCAGAATTGACACTGATGGCAGTAGGTTAGGCTTTGGTTTTCGAAATCCTATGTTTATTCATGATAATGATATGGATTTTTTTCTTTTTAGGAATAGGTTGTTTATTTTTTAAATTATCAGGTAATTAAAAATATTAACAAAAATATAGTCTAAATCATATATATCCACCCTTTGCCATCTAGTCGATTCCAATCCAGAGTGAACCTATATACAGGTTTTCAGAGGCCATAAATCTTTATGAGAACAGATAACATCATCCTGCTCCTTTGGAAGGCCTAGTGGGTTTGAACTACCAATATTGTGATTTATGGTCCTCGGTGACATATAGACAAGGTAAAACTATGAGACGATTATGCAAATTGGTGAAGTGTTGAGAAATTACTCTGAACTGAGGGATATTACTTATTTAGCAAAAAATATTTGGAAGGTGTTTCAGGAGGAGAAACAGTAGGTTTCCTCTTCTTACCCCTTCAATTTATGTTTATGAAATGATGTTCTAAGTCAATGTTAGGCAGTTGGGTACATGATGGATGACTTCAGGGTGGCAATGCCACCTGTTGCTTTTAATTCTGTCTACTATGAAAGCAGAGCAGGAATGTTTTGCTTTCTCTTTAATTTATGTTAATGTGATAGTAAAATATAATGTGTACCATATATACTTGAATATAAGCAGAGCCAAATATCAGCCGAGACACCTAACTTTACCACAAAAACTGCATTAAAAATGTGCTGAAAAACTCGACTTATACTTGAGCTTATACGGTACTTGTATTTGCCTCTAAACTGGAAATAATTTGACTATTTTTTAATTAAATACTTTTATTGGGGGCTCTTACATCTCATCAAAATCCATATATTCATCCATTGTGTCTAGCACATTTGTACATATACTGCCATCATCATTTCCAAAGCATTTTCTCTACTACTTGAGACCTTGATATCAGCTCTTCATATTCCCCCTCCTTCCCCTGCCCACCCTCCCTCATGAACACTTGATATGTTTAGATTATTATTTTCGGATCTTACATCATCCACTGTTGCCCTTCACCAACTTTTCTGTTGTTTGTCCTGCTGGGAGAGGGTTATTTGTTGATCCTTGTGATCGATTTTCCCTTTCTCCCCACACCCCTCACATCTTCCCCTTATCCTCCTGGTATCTCTATTCTCATTGTTGGCCCTAAGGGGTTTATCTATCCTCAATTCCCTGTGTGTGGGCTCTTATCTATAGCAGTGTGCATGTTCTGGTCTAATCTGATTTAGAATTGAGGTCATGATAGTTGGAGGAAGGAAGGATTAAGGAACTAGATGAAAGTTGTGTGTTTATCGGTGCTATACTGCACCCTGACTGCCTTATCCCTTACTTGTGACCCTACAGTAAGGGGATGTTCAACTGTCTATAGATGGACTTTGGGTCTCCATTTCACATCCCTGCTCCCCATTCACATTGGGCATGATTTTCTTCTGGGTCTTAAATGCTTGATACCTGATCCCATCAACACCTCATTATCACACAGACTGGTGTGCTGCTTCTATGTGGGTTTTGTTGCTTCTCAGATAGGTGGATGCTTACTTATCTTCAAGCCTTTAAGATCATAGATGCTATATCTTTTGATAGCCGGGCACCATCAGCTTTCTTCTCCACATTTGCTTATGCACCCATTTTGTCTTCAGTGATTGTGTTGGGGAGGTAAACATCACAAAATGCTGGATTATTAGAAAAAGTGTTTCTTGTGTTAAGGCCCAACCTTAATTCTTAAGAAATTATATATGAGTACATAGTTCTATTCCCTTCTCCTTATATATAAATATATTTACATGTATACATGCCTGTATTTAGACCTCTATAAATGTCCCTTTCCTCCTGGTTCTTTCCTCTATGCCTTTTTACTTCCTCTTGTCCCACCATCATGTTTGGCCTTCATTCAGCCTTAGTAATTCCTCACTGCTACATTGCCCTTGATTAAGCACCACTAGGCATCCTACGCCTTTGTCTCCATTGATTTTAATTCACTTGTTGTTCCCTGGGTTGGTTACTCCTCCCTTCCTTTCTCCTACCTCCCCTGCTCCTGTATCCCCACTGAACCATCCGTTCCGTTCTTGTCATCTCAGTATTGTTTATCCTGCCTATATTATCTAGATAGACATGCAGAGATATTAATAAGCGCAAAAGCAAGGCAAAGCCAAACAATCAGAGAAGCTGAAGAAAACCTGAGAGCCATGTCTGATGCTATGAATAGGAACAATATTAGAGTAATTGGACTACCGTCACTAAACACAACAAAGAAGTCAACAGTGAAAATGGTGAAGGAATTCTTACAGGAAAACTTTCTCAGCTTAATACATGAAAATCAGGCAATCATTCTAGAGGCTGAAAGAATACCAGTCAGACTGAATCCCAAGAAGTGACCAAGACACATGATAGTTACATTATCAAACTATGAGTAAAAGGAGAAAATTATAAGAGCAGCTAGGGAAAATCAAATAGTCACTTATGAAGGTACCCAAATAAGAATATGTTAAGACCCATCAGCAGACACGATGAAGAAGAGGAGGGAGTGGGTTAGGATTCTAAAAATTGAAGGAAAACAATGAATGGATCAAAAAACTGTGGTACACACATACAACGGATTACTCTACATTCCTGAAAAGCAGCAATCAACGCATGACAAAATGGTGCATAAGCAAATGTGGTGAAGAAAGCTGATGGTGCCCGGCTATCAAAAGATATAGCATCTGGGGTCTAAAAGGCTTGAAGAAAAGTAAGCGTCTTTCCAGTTTTTTGAAGTCTGCCTGATTATCCTCTAGGTCTCTGGTATGATTATCTGCCTCCTCAAGTCTGTTGGCAAAGCCTGTTAATTTGCTATTGGATTTTGTTATTTCATCTCTTAGGTTTTATATTTCCCTTTGGTGTGTGGCCTTTCTCTTCTCTATCATTTCATACTTTTTCTGCATTGCTTCCCTCATATCCTGTATGACTCTAAGCAGCATTCTGAAGATTTCTGTTTCTCCTGCTTTTTTTGTTGAGGCTGTTTGGGCTGGTTGATATTTATGTGTTGTTTTAGAGGGTCCCGGTGCCACCTTGCAGAGATTTGAAGAGCACTGGGCTCTCTCATTGGGGAACTCATATGAGTGCTTCTAACTACCTACAAGTAGCTGCACTGGGGGTCAGGCTACCATTGTATCTTCCCGTGGTCTCACTCTTACCCTAGCAAACCAGTATTCCATTATTTGGAATGTGTGTTGGATAGTCCATTCACAGGACTCTGGTTGGGTGGTTGTGGACCCACAAGGATGGTGATTCACTGGATGATCAGCCAGGAAGCCATGGTGGTGTGTCCCATGGGGCTTGGAGAGCCTCAAATGGC
>NW_022111321.1:22074-24821 GCF_000313985.2 Echinops telfairi | reverse complement strand
TTATTTGGAATGTGTGTTGGATAGTCCATTCACAGGACTCTGGTTGGGTGGTTGTGGACCCACAAGGATGGTGATTCACTGGATGATCAGCCAGGAAGCCATGGTGGTGTGTCCCATGGGGCTTGGAGAGCCTCAAATGGCATGTGGTGTTTTCCTATGCAACTGGAGTGCCACGGAGGGGGGAGGTGAGTGTACCCTCATTGGAGTAGAGCACCATGGATCAAAGTGGAATTACCCTAGTCTGAGAGATCGCTGTGGGGGTTGGGTGTATGTTCCCACAGCAGCATGGAGCACCACAAATGATGGGCAGGATTTCTCCCAGTTACTTGTATGGCTTTGAAGTATAGGCAGAAGTACCCCCACCTGTTTGAAGGGGAGATCCCCCAGCCGTTTGGGGTACAGGGGAGGAAGGTATGATTTCCCCAGCTGTGTGTAAAGCCAAGTGTGGGCAGGAGCTTCCCCAAAACTGGGCAGTCAGAGTTGTTCTAGGCGCAGGGGAGTGGCCTGAGGGCCAGTAGTTCCTTGTGAAAGGAAAGAGAGGGGGGAAAGAATAAAAAGAGAGAAAGAAGAAAACAAAGGCAAGAGCAAAAATTAAAGAAAACAAACTGACACAAACTCACAAAAAGCAAAGGCCATAAAAATAAAGAAACAAAAAAACCCAAAACAGCAAAAAAGAAAAATGGAGTCTGCTGAGACTGTGACAGGAAATAGAGAAGAGATAGAAGAGGGAAAATGAAGAAAAGGGTGAAAAGAGAAAAGAAAAAGATAATAAATTGTTAAAGAGATAGCTGAGCCCTGTGCCATACCCTGCACAGCACTGCCTCATGTCGTGTGCAGCAGTGCCACAGGGAGAAGGCTGGAGCTCTTCCCACTGGAAGGGCAGAGTTGCCCTAGGTAGAAGATAGGTGGAAGCCAGCAGTGGTCTGTGGAAAGAAAGAGAGGGAGAGGAGAGAGAAAAAGAAAAGAGTGGGGGGGGAGAGAGAAGAAAGAAGGGGGAAACACACAACTGTGCTCACTGAGACTGACTGTGGTGGAGAAAAGAGAAAAAAGAGAGAAGAAAATAAAGAGTAAAGTGATAGCTGATTCCAGATCACCTGAATGTGGGTCTGGAGGGGATTAAAGGTTGCTGGTGGGTGTGCCCTCTGGGTGCAGGGTTCCACGGGTGCTGGGAGAAATTGTTCTAGTCAGCAAGATCACCGTGCAGGCCAGAAAGGGGTTTCCTCAGTAGCATGGATCACTGGAGAGGGCTGACATAGCTGCCTTGTGCAGTGTGCAGCACTCCCACAGAGGGCCCGCTGGAGCTTCCCCTGCTGTTTTGGTATAGTTGCCCTTGACACAGGGTCGTGGCTCAGAAGCCAGTAGTAGCATGTGAAAGGAAAGAGGAAAAGAAGGAAAATTAAAGAAAGAAAAAAAATCTGGGCCCGCTGAGACAGACTGCAGTGGGAAAGAGAGAAGAGAAAAAATAAAAAGTAAGGAGACTGCTGAGCCCTAATACCTGACTATGGGGCTGAAGGAATTCCAATCCTGCCTCAAGGTGGCAGGGTGGTGTGCCCGCTTGGTGTAGGGTCCCACAGATGCTTGGTGGAATAACCCTTGTAGGCAAGATCACAGCAGAGGCCAGGCAGAGGCTTCCGCAGCCATGTGGATTGTTGGAGATGACTTTTATAGCTGCCTTGTGCCACTGCAGCAGGCGGGAGGAAATTCCCTCAGCCATGTGAGGGCCCTAGGTCAGGCAGAGGATCCTCCACCCACGTGTAGGATAGGGAGGACCTCCCCAGCTATGTGTAGGACCACAGAGAGCGTAGCTCCTCACATTGGGCTTAAGGAGTTGCCTAGTGCCAAGACCACTGATGTCCCAGTCAGTTAGAGAAGTTTTTTGTTTGGTTTTTTTCCTGGCCAACTGTAATTGAATTACATTAAATTGGCACCCTGGCAGTGAGCTCTCTGTTTATGCTCAGTGAGATTGTTCTGAAACTGATGTTTGCTCCAACGGCTCTTTTTTATGATGAAACCCTCTGGGCTCTGTAGCTAACTTCTGGCCTTCCTTAGTTTTGGCTCCCTTATTATGTTGAGGTGTATACTAAGGTATCTGTTCTGCAGGTTTGTCTTGGAGTTAAACAACGAGCCTGGGATTTGCAGGTTTTAGCAAAAAAACACCAACATTTGTTTCCCTTTTTTATATTGGGCTTGTGGGGTGTCCTGATCTCAGGGCTGTCATGCTTACTCCCTGGGAAGGAGAGCTAGCTTATCAGAGAGGTGGTTTTCTTCTTGGCCAACTGGACCTGTCTGGCCCCCGGACTATGGCTACCCACTTGTTCTCTGCCACATTGTGATCTGACTCAGGTAAATTTCCTGACATCTTTTCAATTGCTGCAAATCTATGGCCTACTAGCTAGCGCAAGGTAACTAACAGCGTGGGGAGCTCTGGTGTGGGTCTTGTGACTAGCTTTCAGAGGCTCTCTTCTAGTCTGGGATTATGACCACTTTAGATGACAGACTGAGGTAATCACTGCTTGCTGTGGGACTAGGGCGCTGGCAGTGGCTCAGGTCCAAGGCCCCCGAGCCCAGCACAAGGAACCTAGAGTGTTTCAGTGCATTCTCAGTTCACTTTGTGAGTGAAAAATAAAAAATGGTGGGGGTCTGGGGAACACCCTAGTACCCTGATTGTAATTTTAGTACTCAGCCTCCTTGTCTCATTCTCCTTATCTCTTGATTTTCTGGTCTCGCAGCAGGAGCTCCATGTGGGT
>NW_022111321.1:16772-20750 GCF_000313985.2 Echinops telfairi | reverse complement strand
GTTGCTTCTCAGCTAGATGGTCACTTGTTTATCTTCAAGCCTTTAAGACCCCAGAAGCTATATCTTTTGATAGCCAGGCACCATCAGCTTTCTTCACCACATTTACTTATGCAACCATTTTGTCTTTAGCTATTGCTTCAGGGAAGGTGAGCATCCCAGAAATCCGGGTTATTAGTGTTTGGGCCAGATCCAAACTCGGCAGCCCTGTTTGGACTAAGCTGAAGCAGGTCCGGCACTGCACGTGCTTCCCTGCACATCCCAAAAGTCAGCAGCAGATGGCGCCAGATAAGCTAACCAGTGAAACCAAATGTTCCAGGTTTGAAGAAAGCCTCAAGGAGTCAACAAGCAATTCTTGGAGTTTCCAGACCCCATATGCTAATTACCCTAATTGCCATACATTCCTTACCACCCCTTTAATAACCCTCGACCCTAGCTGTTGAGCACGGCTTCCCTGACGTGTTGGCCTAGGTCACAGAACCTAGTCTGGGAGCTCATTACCCCCATAATAATGCTATATCTGTTTCTGCTCTCCTTTGTCCTATACTTTGTCTGTCTCCCCGTGCTTCAGCTTCGCCTTTACAATTAGAACAAAATGTTCATGTGTTGAGAGACTACTTGAGTGAAGGTCCAATGTCCATCTGCTGCCTTCATACTTAACAAATAAATTTATGTTCATAGATATATTTTCCTATCCCTATATATAAATGCATTTACCTATGTACATGCCTGCAGTAAGACCTCTATAAATGTCCTTTGCCTCCTAATTCTTTCCTCTATTTCCCTTTACTTTCCTCTTGTCTCACTATAATTTTCGACCTTCATTAGGGTTTTGGTAATTCCTCTAAGCTACATAGCCCCTGACCAAGCCCCACTAGGCATTCTATGCCATCCTCGTCATGGATTTTAGATTACTTCTTGTTCTCTGGTCCCTGAGTTTGTTGGCACCCCATTCCTTTCCCCCACCCACCCCTCTCCTGTATCCGCCCAGAACTGTCAGTCCCATTGTTTTCTCCTCTGAATTTTTTTATCCCGCCTATTTTATCTAGATAGATATGCAGCGACAATAATGAGCACAAGAAAAGACAAAGCAAAACAGAACAAAAGAAAACAAAAAATAAAGCAGCAACAATTACAACAACAAAAATTAACAGCAAATAAAGAAAACCCTATACATAAGTCCAGGTATGTCTGTTGACCTTTATGACTGTTTTCCAGTTGAGTCTAAAAGGGTACCACGCCCTGGCCTCAAACTCTATTTTTGGTATTCTTTGGTCACTTTGTTGCTTTGCTCCCTTGCTGCTCTGTTGCATGCCCTTAGTGTTTCACCCCGATGTGGTGGGGTGATTGGTCACAATTCCCACACTGCTTCTCCGGTGTTGCCCCCATAGCGCTATGGGTCAGTGAGGGATACTGTGTCTCATGGTGGAGTCAGCCCTATGGTCCTCTCTGTGCATTGGCTGCTCTGAGCCAGAATATCGTCCTTGGGGCTTGGTGGGCCAGGATGTGTTCCACTTTTTCTCCTTCCCTCTTCATTTGCTCCTGATCAGAAGCACCCCTATCCCTGAGCTGTTACTTCACTGTTGTCTTCTGAAGTGCATTCTTCTTGGGGATGGGGTGGGGGTGGTGTCCACATAGTCGGGATTGGGGCCATCCCTGCAGACCTCTCTATTGGCTTGCTGCTTCATGCCAGTATGTTGTTTTCATGTCTTGGTACACCAGGTTGAAGTCTGGTCCCCCTCTTCCTCTCCTATGGAGATATAAACAATACTATCCCCTTGGGTGGATTAGTGCCCTGTTCCCCCACTACCCATGTCTCTTTTTCACCCTTTCTTTTCTTCTCCCTTTTAGTTGGATACATATGGATATGTATCCCTGGGCTGGGTCTAGCCCCTCCCATTGTACCTGTACCTCACCCTCTATGTCTTTTTGCACCTTTAAGCTTACCTCAGTGGTCTCATGTTGTACTTGTCCTTTTGTGTTTGGGTTACTTCACTTTTCATAATTTCCTCCAGTTCTTCCCTTGTGGAAATATGCTTCATGCTTTCATTGCTGCTTTTTAGGGATGCATAATACATATTGTATGTATGCAGCACAGCTTTTTAATCCATTCGTCCATTGATGGAGATATATGTTGTTTCCAACTCCTGGCAATTATGAATTGTGCTGCTATGAACAGTGGAGAACAGATGTCTGGCCATGATTTGTTTCTTACCTCTTCTGGGTATATGCCCAGTAGGGGGATTTCTAGGTTGTATGGTAGCTCAATTTCCATCTGGTTTAGATATCACAAATCAATTTCCATAAGGGCTGTACATACCTACAGGTCCATCAGCAGTGGATGAGAGTTCTGCTCTCACCACAGCCCCTCCAAAACTTGTTACTTTCTGATTTTTTATTTGGGCTATCTTTGAGGGTGTTTGGTGATATCTCATAGTGTTTAATTTGCATTTATCTTATGGCTAATGATCAGGACCATTTTCTCATATATTTATTGGCCATTTGGATTTCTGCCCTTGTGAAACTTCGGGTCTTTTGACTCTTCAGGTCCTTTGCCCACCTCCTCAGTGGGCAATGAGTTTTTTCCTTATTGTAAGTTAACAGAGTATTGTTTGTTTTAGTAATAAGGCCCTTGTCTGATGTGTCGTTGCTAAAGATGTTTTCCAAGTCTTTAGACTCTCTTATTACTCCCTTGGCAAATTCTTTCAATGTTCAATGCACACAGGTGTTTTATCTTCAGTATATTCCCCCTTGTCATTAGTGCCTCCTCTATATTTGTGTCCTTCCTTTCTTTGGTTAGGCTTGCCAGAAGTCTGTTGATTCTATTAATCCTTTCAAAGAACCAACTTTTAGCTGCACTGATTTTTTTCCCATAGTTGTCTTGTTTTCCTTCTCATGAATCTCAGCCCTGATTTTTATTATTTATTCTCTTTTGATGTTACTAGGATTGTGCCATTGACTCTTCTCTAATTGCTGTAAGTTCTATGTCAGCATATCAATTATAAATCTCTCTTCATGTGTGCATGTATTACTATCAAACTTCCTCTGATAACTGCCTCTGCTGTGTCCCAAAGGTTTGTACAATATATTCTCATTCTCATTGGTTTCTAGAAACGTCCTGATTTCATCTTTGATAATGGCCTTATCAAATAGAGAGTTACTCATCCTCCAATTGCTTGCTCTTGTTTTCTTAATTTTGTTTTTGTTAATTTCCAGTCTAATGGCATAGTGGTTAGAGAGAAAAGTCTGATCTCAATGTGCTTGATCTCAATGTGCTTTAATTAACAAGGATTTGACTTGTGTCCCACCATGTGGTCTATCTTTGAGTATGTGCCATGTGGGCTTGAAAAGGATGTGATTTTTTTTGCATTTGAATGGAGAGCTCTGAAAATTTCTACCAAATCAAATAGTCTAATTGTAATGTTTAGATCTGTAGTTTCCTTGTTAAGCTTCTGTGATCTGTCTTTCTAAGAGAGCAGTGCAGTAAAGTCACCTACTATAATTGTTGAGCCTATGATTTCTTTTGTCATCTTTTGGGGAATTTGTTTGACGCATATCACAGGTCTCTTTGGGCTCATATATATTTATTATGCTCACTTGTTCTTCGTCTCCTGTTCCCCTGTACATTATATAGTGCCCCTCCTTATCTTTTGTTATTGCTTGCACCTTGAGATTAATTTTATTAATTATTAGGATAGCAGCCCCTGTTTCTTTTTTTGAATTGCTATTTGCTTGGTATGTTTTACTCCAGACTTTGATTCCTAGCCTATTTTTGTCTGTAATCTTAAAATGTGTCTCCTGTAAGCATCAGATTGAGGGATTGTGTTTTCTAAGCCAATCTGTTAGTCTCTGTCTCTTAAGGCCTGAGCTCATTCCACTGATATTCAGGGTTATTACATCTATCTATGGAATCAGTGATGATATCTTGTACCTTTTGTCATGGGTGTTTTCCTACCTCCCTTTCTTATCAGTGTCTTGTGC
>NW_022111321.1:11055-14416 GCF_000313985.2 Echinops telfairi | reverse complement strand
ATTTCCTTCTTTCCAGAATCATTCTGACTGAAGGTTTTTGAGGGTTCTTTTCCTTTGGGGTATGTTCATTCTGGAACTGACCAGTAACCAAACTGTTTTTGATCAGTTAGTCTATTTGTACATAGCACATCATACCTAAGGTTCATTATCCAAGGACACTTCTACTGGAATGACCATTGTCATTCTGACATCAATTTGTTTGATTGAAACTCTTAACATTTCTACATTAAATATTAATTGATAGTACAAGAGTTTGGTTTTGGGGGGGATGCTTGTTTGTTTCTTTGCTTTTGGGCTTTTGTTTTTCCTCAGACTTCAGAACATCTTTTCCTCACATAGCTGACAAAAAGTACAAAGATTTCCAGCCATATACAAGGAATTTAATAAAATAGCTCCTGGAGGTTGTCAGTTTTCTTTCACAAACTTATAATTATTCTTTAGAGCAGTGGTTCTCAACCTCCCTAATGCCACAACCCTTTAATCCAGTTCTTCATGTTGTGGTGACCCCCAACCATGAAATTATTTTCATTGCTACCTCATAACTGTACTTTTGTTACTGTTATGAATTGTAATGTAATTATCTGATATACAGGATGTATTTTCATTGTTACAAACCAAACATAATTAAATCTTAGTGATTAATCACGAAACAATATGTAATTATATGTTGTGAAATGTTTATGTTTTTTCCAATGGTCTTAGGCGACCCATGTGAAAGGGTCATTCAACCCCCAAAAGGGTAATGTCTGACAGGTTGAGAACCACTGCTTTAAAAACTGTATAACTTAGTGTGTCCTAAATCATTTGTTTGCTTCAAAACCCTTTAGGATATTTTTTTATATTATCAATAAATAATAGTAAAATTATTGTGGCTTTGTTTTTCAATGTGATGCCCTCCACTATTAACTCCATTTAAGGCAAGCATTCTGTTTTAAATAGTGAATGCTGAAAAGGACAAAAGAAATATTTCTGAAATTTGAACAATGTGTGGTGTGAAAACTACCTTTGAGGGCTATAGAAATTCTTGGAGTACATCTTCAGAAACTATTTAAACTTTCCAAACCTGTTTTAGGATTCAGTCCTAAACAATTTAATAACACATATAACAAGGGCCAGAGAGGCCTTCAGTACTGGTGATACGCTGGTGTAATGTGGTCAACCAAATCATCCAGTATTTACCTATATTTTTGGATTGTTATAATAATGGGGGAAAAGATCATTGAAAACTGTCCTGGAGAATTATGAATGCTTAAAAACTGATCTCCTGACCTCAGTTAGAAAAATACTGTATCATTTGACATTACTATCAGTATACAGCTTAGAAAGAAAGCTAAGTCCAAAGGGTTGAGGGGAACCTGTCTAGGATCAGAAATTAGCTACAGGAAGAATCTTGTTTTAAAAATTTGTATATGCAAAGCTTGCATACCTCATGGTTTGCTCGCTTGATTTTTCTCTGGTTTTGCTATTGAAACAATCTAATGACACTAATTTAAAGGCTATTATAATATGAATTCTGGGGCATTGCTTAGGCAAGTAGCATTATTCACAACATTCGTGCTTACCTTTTCCATATTTATGTTAATAAAAATCAATTCATTCCATCAAACTTGGAAAGCTAACTAAACATTGCCTCATCACAACAAAATAAAATGCCCTAATTTATGAACAAACCGATTTCAGTGTGAAAGATAAAATGAAATGTATAAAATCAATAATATAAAAATTAATTTAAGAAAATAACAACAAAAAGATTTGCTTTACAGTTGATTCTGATGAATAGTAGCCCCATAGCACTGATAAATTTGCTCCCTAGGGTTTCTGAGGCAGCCTCATCTGTCTCCCACTGAGTAGCTTGCAGTTAAAGCTATTGACCTTGCAATTAGCAGTGAAATCTGTAACCCACTCTGCCACCAGGGCTCCAGATAAAGTGTAACATTGGTTAATTACATTATAGTTTAGTAATAGCCCATTTAAAGCACATAAAATTTAAGAAATTATTAATACATAAAAATTGAGCTGTTGGTTATCAAAATATAAGAGGTAGTTATGATTTAGCACATTTTTTCCATCTTTAATCCTGCATATTTCAAGTCCAGGAAAAGTGAGCCACAATGACAAAATCAACAATAATGTGAAAATCAAATTTGCAGTATTTTTGTTATAGCAATTTCCAAACAACAAGGCACAGTAACTTCTTCACTTGTCCCTCTCCCACTGAGGTTAAAATAACATTGTTTATTTTTGTGAAAAAAGTAAGAGGAAATGCTTTCAAAATCTAACCATGGGACACTGAATCCATGCGAAGCAGTCCTCAGGGAGATAGTTTCAGATATCCTTTTTTGGACAATTGCTTCAGAGTTCTAGGTTCTATAAAATTTGTGAAAATTACAAAATAAATTCTTGAGATTCATTAAAGATAAGCATAGATAATGTGTTTCAATCTTAGAAAGAATTTTAGGGTTTAAAGAAATTATCTTTCTTTAATTTTTCTAAGACCATTGTCTTTGAGTTATTAATTTAAGGCTTCAAATATTTTTGTTTGTTTGCTTATTTGGAACAAGCATTTGCTATTCTTTATACCACTTTAAAGACAATATTAAAATATAATCTTTGCAATAAATTGTGTATATTTATGGAATATGTAAAATATGTGCTGGGATGATAGGAGCTTTGATTTTGGATGATTTTAGTTCATGCTGCATAAAAGCTTCCAGGAGACCACATGGAGGCAGACTAAGAGTGTCAGAAAATAATTTTCAAATTGTCATCTCGTTCTCTGTTGGAATTTCCATTCAAACTGAATGGATGTGGTTTTATTGACTTTCATTTTACTAAATTTCATTTTGCTTTCTCCTGATTGTGAAACTAATTTCACTAATTCTTCATGAAGTTTTGGAAATTATATTGATCACTAAAAGTCTAAGCCCATTTGATAATGCTAATCACTTTCATTTTGTTTGATGAGGCAAATAGGATAATAACTTGAAATTATTCATTATACTGGAAGAATAAACTAACACAGTTTTATTACAATTTATCCAGTGATTAATTTGTCTTATTCTAATCTAAAAATTTATAATGCTTTAATTGTGCTTGTACAAGTTATGAAGATCAATATTTTAAGAATAAACTACTTATTGTAGCCTAATGGTTTGACTGAAACTTTTTAACTTACCTCCAAGTTTACTTGAAGATTATTCAGTTAGTTGAGGAAATATTTTATAATAGAAAATTATGTGCATTTCTATATGTGCCCATAAATTTTAAAATGGCAACCTTTGTATAAAAATTATGAGACAAAGACATAAAAATCCAATCCTGGTATCAGAATGAAAAATTCACTTTTACATTCATCCTTAAT
>NW_022111321.1:8350-9927 GCF_000313985.2 Echinops telfairi | reverse complement strand
GCATCAAATACCTAATTGGATATCATGAACTGATATTGGCACATCTGGTTCATCCATAATGAATCAGAAAATGTCTCTCCAGGTCTCAGAAGGAAGATAAAAATGAGAAGCCACATCAGTGGCATAATATATGATTTACAAAAGCCTGAGCCACCTCATAATGGCCTTGCAGGAGATTGAAATCTCTGAAGATTCACTGAAGCACAATGCCATCTGTGATAAAATTATATCTAGAAAAAATCCAATTTGTGCAACTATTATTCAAATTTATGCACTATCAAGAATGCTGGTGATGAAGACTGAAGAATTCTACAAAAATCTTCGGTCTGAAATTGAGCAAACATGCAATCAATATGCATTGATTAAATATTGACAATTGGAATGCAAAAGCTGGAAGCATAGGGGGGAAAAGAGTAGTTGGAGAACATGGTCTTACTGATAGAAAGAAAGCTGGAGACTTCAGGATAGAATTTTGCAAGACCATCGACTTGTTCAGAGCAAATACCTTTCTCTAACAGCACAAATGGAGACTATACATATGGGCTTCCTTCAGGTGGAAGACGCAGAAATCAAATTGACTACATCTGTGGGATGAGATGATGGAAAAGTTCAATATCAGCAGCTAAAATCAGGTCAGAGACTAATTATGGAACAGACCCTCAATTGCTCATGCATAAGTCCATTAAAGCAAGTCTATGAGAACCAAAATATGACCTGGGTGCTATTGTACCTGAAATTCAAGAACATCTGAAGAACATATTTGCTGCATTAAACACTCAAGACAGACGAACTGATGAGCTGTGGGATGACATCAAGAACAGCATTCATAAAGAAGGCAAAAGGTCATTAAAAAACAAGAAAGAATAGAAAGATCAAAGTGAACATCGGAAGAGACTTTGAAATTTGTTCTTAATCATAGAATATCTAAGGCAAATGGAAGACATGAGGAAGTCAAAGAGCTGTATCGAAAATTCCAAAGGGTAGCTTGAGAAAACAAAGTGAAATCTTACAATTCTATCTGTAACAACCTAGAGTTAGAAAGCCTTGCAGTTAGCACCCCAGTGTGGAACCCACGATATCATCAGAGTTCTGAGAATGAGCATAAACCTAGGTAATTAGAAAAGTGCTTACTAGCACTTGCAGTGGTTCTTTTAGGGAATGCTGAAGGTTATTTTGAGTGTTTATGCACAATGGTGGGTTCTGAGTAAAGCTGTTGACTATTTTTGTGCTAACAACCATAATTTACATTTTATTATCTACATGGCCAACTATTCACAATAGCGCTATGGAATTTTGATGGCTGTCCCAAGAACCTTAAGTAAAGTGATGTGGTTGTGGTCTAACAAGGTGTTAGTTAATGTACTCAACTGCTAGTGGAAATATCAGAGGTTCAAGTCCACCCAAAGACCCTTGAAAGAACATTCCAGCAACCTACTTCTGTAAAAGCAGGCATTGAAAGCACAATGGAACACAGTTCTACTCTGACCTACATGAGATCGCTTTAAGTTCTCAGCAGCTGGTTTGATTTGCTTTTTCTTTGTCTAGGTTTCCTCTCTCTCTCATCCCTTAAAAAAGGG
>NW_022111321.1:6071-7960 GCF_000313985.2 Echinops telfairi | reverse complement strand
GAATATTTCTTGTGTTCTCAGGAAGTTGATAGTGCATTAACCCTAGCTGCTCAGTGAAATCTCCTGAGAACGTTCAAAAATACAGATGATTGGGACTTACTCTCAGAGACCCTGACATAATATCTTGGGTTATGGTCTCATCATCAGCTGTTTAGGTTTCCTAGATAAACATATTATGAGACCACTTCCCCATGTCAGGGGGAAAACTAGGCTGATACGATCATTATGATTGAAGGATCAGGGAAGGGAAGTGAGTGAGGAAGCCCAAAGCATACTCACCGAGATGACAGGCATTGCAGAAGGTTTTTAACCAGCTGTGCAAGAACGGAAGCCCCCAACCTACAAGTTCATGACCCAGGAAATTTGGAAGAGGCTACCAGACAGACCTTGGAAGCAGCTAAAATACAATTGAAAATGCTTCCAGTTTTGGAAAGAGCGCACACCGATAAACAATGTGTTCTCTGAAGATAAGTATGGAAAGAACAGAAACAACCAAACACATGTTTACAGATATTCTCGTGCAATGTATCCCACCAGGAGAGCTTTTTGTCGTCAGAGAACCAAGTGGCACGCTACAAAAAGCCTCTTGGGAAGAATGGGACCGGATGATCCAAATTTATTTCCCAAAAGAAGCTTGTAGAATTTTGACACCAATAATTTTCAAGGACGAAAATCTCCAGACCATGTAGAGACACGACTGGCATCTGACACCCTCAACCTACTTGCGTCAGACCTATGAAGATACAGATAAACATGGAAAATATGATCTTTTGCGTTCAACAGGGCACTTCAGATGGATGTCTTGGTATTTTGTCAACAAGAAAAAGATTGATCACCTCCTGGTTGACCAGATTCAGAAAGAGTTGGTTGAGGACGCTGCCAGCCTGGTCCAGCTGGTTCATCCAGGTGGCCGGTCAGCTCAAGTGGCCAAAGAGAAGGCTGCTGAGGGATTAAACTCAGTTAAGGTTTTTTCAAAAACAGAAGCATAGAATGGAGCATATTTAAAATTAAAACATTGCAGGCTTATCAAGATGCATTCGTTAGCCATTCCACAGCTTCATAAAAACATTTTAAAGTAAATTTTATTAATTCCTATTAATATTTCTCTTTGTTAATCTTGAACCAAATGCTTATAAGTGTCAAGATTAAAAGGTAAAGAAAAAAGAGCAGGGTAAATTCATAAAGACCAGTTATGATGACATATGAAATTAAAACTATAATACCACCATATTAGCAGGGGAGGTGTTAAGAAATTTATTAAATTCTCAAAATATTTTTAATTCATGATATATTTTGGAGAGAGAACTAAGAGTTTTTGATTTGTAATTTTTAACATGACTCCTCTATACAAATCTCTCCAGCATCCACCAAATGATTGAGTGGGACCGTGCAAATAGGATGTGGAAACACTAAGAGGGGCCTGGTCAGTTTGGGTTGTCATTCTTCTGTCTATGAAAGAGGCCTGTCAGAAGAAAGAAGGAAAACTCCCAGGACCAGCAAAGAAAAACCAGCAGAAGACCAGCAAAGAACCACCATTTGAAATCCCTGCTTGAAGGGATAAAGGCAGCAGAGGCGATGCCTTGCTGAGTTGAGAGGCCGAGCTCAGAAGCAGCCCTCAGTCTGTGAGGCTACGAGGCAGAGCAGTGGCCCATAGGCTTCTTGGCCCGTAGAGGTAGAGACCAGGGGACCATGTGGTTGAGAAGCTGAGGATTAGAGAGAAAGACTTGGCTGCTCCCTGAGAAGAGGTGTTGCTGTGGACCAATGACTGTGTCTTCATACTTTCTTTTTTAAAAATCATTTTCTTGGGGGCTCGTACAACTCTTATCACAATCCATACATCCATCTATTGTGTCCAGCACATTTGTACATTTGTTGCCATCATTAATTTC
>NW_022111321.1:0-1603 GCF_000313985.2 Echinops telfairi | reverse complement strand
GACTGTGGGCTTGGACTGCACTGGGTTGGGATGCTTTCTTAATGTACAATTACCTTTTATATAAAACCTCTCTTATATACATATGCATGTCTATGAATTTGTTTCTCTAGTCCACTCAGACTAACACAACTTGTGACTATCTGTATGTTTGTTTTTGTTTTGGTGTACGTAGATTTGTTTGTCTGTTATCTTTTTCTTTGGTGTTTATCTATACAAGATATACGGGATAGGCAATCTTATGGTGATAGCAAGTGAATTGATGGGTCCAGGGGGGCTAGTAAATGGAGGGGGGAAGTGGAGGGGAGAGGGGAAACAACAATGATGGATACAGGGGAAGAGTAAGTCTAAAATTTATGGCAAGGAGCCTGTAGCTTTTCTGGTCATGTTTGTTCAATTAACTTGTATCTGGGAGAAAGTACTGAGAAGTGAGTGATGGATGAACATATCACTGGGGTGGGAGTGAAATATATATATATTTATATATATAAAGTGTATGATATCTGAATACTATATCGAGAAAACGACTTCACATGAAAAAGAGAAGAAACCAAAGTTGACCAATGCTTATCATAGGTGAAGGAGAAAGAGTTATTGCTTAGGGGCATTGAGTTCATGTTAATGGTAGTGAAATAATTTTTAAAAGAATAGCAATAACAGTTGCATAACAGAAGAGTATAATCAATGGAACTGAATTTAGAAGTTGTAGAATTGAAGAGTGTTTTCTTGTGTATCTTTTTACCACAATTAAAACAAAAAATAGCTACATGAATAACAATGAGTACAAGGAAAACGAAAACGTTTTGGAATTGGATGTGGTGATACTTGTACAACTCTTTGTGATATGATTGAATTGTTGGATCATAGCACATGTGGACAAAGTGCTAATGAAGCTATTTTATAACATAAAAGTTAAACAAAAAAAGGAGAGCATTAAAATAATAAATAGATGGTAGATGTTGTCCATCACTCACTGGGTATCTCAAAGAAAGAGATCTAAATCAATATCCATAGACCCCCCCAGTTCCATAAGCTTGGGATTGCAGTCCTCTGCTGTCAGTTCCTGAAATCTGCTGGAGGTGAGATTGGTGTAAAACGTAGTTTGCTTAGTGGGTTTCCACACCTAATCACTCTGCTTTAACTTTTGAGGGATGTTGTGTGTTTAATAGGACAGACTCTAAAGTCCCAGTAGTCTATAGCTCATGGCCTGGATCACCCATGGCTGGATTGAAACTACATAAAAAGTGCAAAATCTTCAATAGAAACATAGTACCAAGATTTTCTATATAAGAATTGTTAAACATTTTCCTCCGAATGGAAGTATGTCCTACCTGGTTTACCCACCAACAGGAGTATAATAAACTTCTCAGAAACATAGATGGCCCTCTCTCCTGTTTTGACCTGAATGTCCAGTAAGGTTTATTTATCACTCTTGTAGGAGTGTCTGTTGGCTTGGGATGACATTTGCACAATGTTGCTTGGGAGACCAGATTAGATTACATGACCTGAAGATTACATGAAGCCTGCGTTCACTTTTGATGTTTATCCTTATCGTAATGGACTCATACAATATGTGTCCTTTTAGGATGAAATAACTTTACTCACC
>NW_022111320.1:54421370-54422506 GCF_000313985.2 Echinops telfairi | reverse complement strand
TTAGGAATGGTTCATATCTAACATCAGTCAAGTGTCTATCATGATCTGCAGTGTACCTTTCTATGCATAGAAAACACCAGAGAAAGACATGCTAAGACACCTTTGGGCAAATAGTACAGTAACAATAAGCATGAAATGGGGTGATGCCTGCAACAAAGTCACACAACACCTGTTTGTGGTTATGAAACACTGTGGGTGCCTCAGATTCTTAATAGAATTGACTTGTGGGGGGTTCTAAGCACAGGTTACAGGTGAGTCAGGCCTGCAGACTTCTGCAACTGCCAGTTAGAAAATTACATGGGATACTGCGGGGCTTAGAACCAAACCCAGAGCCTGGGGAACCAAACTCCATTCTCAGCTGCTCTGGGCGGGGCTCACAATCAGGAGTGCACGCTCTGAGTTCTTGATCCCTTTCTCCCCCCACCCCCATATCGCTGCAGCCCAGAAGTTGAAGCACACCCTGGAACCTTGCAACATGGAGTGCCCCGCGTTTGTCTCGGAGCGCACCATCAAGGAGACCACCGGGAACATTGCGCGTGAAGACTACTCCAAGTAAGCCCCCCTGCCCCGCCTCATGGGCAAGTGGGACACAGGCAGTTGGCTTGCAGACAGAAGGAAGGCATGGCTGCGCTGTTGTGTGAGAGCGTGTCCCGTCAGCTGGGAAGAAGCAGCGCTGGGTCTGTGAGGTCCTCCCATGGGTGGCCAGCGTTCAGCTGCATCAGAACACACGAGGGAATGGGGGAGACTTCTCTGTCCAGGTTCTTACTGGTTGGAGAAGTCCCAGTGGATCTTTTCATAGATGGATGGTTGATCATTTAAAAGCTGGCTCAAGAAATTCTCAGATCACATCCTTAAAACTTATCCGGCCTTTGTCTTTTCCCAAATCTGGTGAAACGGTGTGGGTCTCCCAGTGTCTCTATGTGCATATTTCACCGATGACTAATGACGCCGATGCTACTTTAACAGGTTTGATTCCTTGGACTTCTGGCCTCTTAGTTCCCGTGAGGCTCCTGAATTGGGTGGTTGTGTCTAATTTTTTGGTTTGGATATTCATTGTGTTCTAGATTCTATTTGTTTATAAGTGCATGTGTCTTCCTAGTCATTGGGGGAGTATCTTCAACTTTTAGAGACGTCTT
>NW_022111320.1:54417349-54418614 GCF_000313985.2 Echinops telfairi | reverse complement strand
CCCCTCATTAATGTGTAAGCTATAGTGCAGCCCCTCCCTGTGACGTATGTCTCTACCTGTAATTAGTGGGCTGGCATGTCCCCAAAAGGTATATAGGCATGGGTTAGCAATAGACGCTCTCCCCCCTTGGTGCGCACCCTGGTCACTCCCCTCTCTCCCTCGTTCCCTTGCCCTCATTCCCTTCCCCCTCTCTCCACGTGGACCACCAAGCTGGGCTGAGGTGAGCAATGCTACCATGTAATGTGTCTAACTGCATTATTGTATCTCATGCTCTCGATGGCTTTAATATAATACTTATATATCTCAACTGTACAATTGTGATTACTGAATCCATTAGTAGTAGTATCAGTGGGTGGGGGCTGGCCCCTCACCCCTCCTACCATCCAAATTTAATTTAATACTACATTTTTTGTTTGTGCCTGCAGCTGCCTAGGTGTGTGCTCATCTATCCCCATAAATCTAATATAAAGGGTTTTCATTGCATAAGTTTTAACACATGAACCCGTACACATACAGTTTCCACATAGTTATCACCTGTAAGTTGCCTTTTCAGTTTTGTTATAGCTCTACTGTGTTTTAAGGACACTAAATAACTTGTTATCATTGTCAATTTGGCCCCCATTGTTTTTAGTGTAGCGTGCCTTAGGGGTGCTTTCCGGAACTGACAGCGCCCCTCTCCCTCCTTTCCTAGGCCTCCTTTCCCCTTTCTCTTCCACTGCTGCTTCCTTCGCCGCAGCCTCTTGTGGGAATTAGAATTTGACAGTGTCCTGGGTAACAAATCAAATAAGAGATCAGATAATAATAGTGTGTATGCGTATTTTTTTAATCTGATCATATATAGAGGTATGTATAGACAGATAGATTAAAAATAACTTTATTATAAAACGGTTACATTTTTGTTTATAATGTAAAGGAACCCCAGCAGTATAATGGGTTATGTGTCAAGGTTGCTCACTGCAAGGTCAGTAGTTCGAACTCACCAGCCTCTCTGTGGAAGAAAAATTTGGTTTTCTGCTCTGGCAGACATTCACAGCATCGGAAACCTGAGAGAGTAGTTCCAGGCCGTCCTGTCGGGTCACTGTGGGGTCACTGTGAGTCACAGCCTGCCGCAGAGCAAGGTTTGATCTGCATGACAAAGATAGCCTCACAGAACAGAAGTCATCTCTGTGAGTGCCTGTTTTTGAAGGACCAAGTCTGGGCACTCCACATCAGCTGGAACATACAACATCCAGTCTTTGGTGTCCGACTCCTTTCGACTAGCATCA
>NW_022111320.1:54414201-54415331 GCF_000313985.2 Echinops telfairi | reverse complement strand
GGTGGGGGGAGGCTTTTTGTGGCCCCAGTACTGTCCCCATGACCTGAGGACTTGGGTCCAAGGCTTGCCCCTCCCAACTGAGGCGGGAGGTGCAAGCTTTCAGAGTGAGAGCCAGGTCCCATTGATGGAAATGTAGCCTGAGGACAGACGCGAACAAAGGCCTTCCCTGACAGGGTGATCATCACCAGGGGATTTATGATGGCAAGTACCAGTAACTCGTAAAAGGTTGAATAATAACGACATATAAAAATAAATTATAACCCAACCACAGAAAGGCATGCAGTTCTGTTTCTGAATGCTTTTTAACAAAATGGAAAAATACTCACACAAGTGTCATGGAAAAGGAAGAGGAGCCGCGACACTGCATAGGCCACAGAGCTATCCACCATGGGGGGAGGGGCAGGATGTGGAGCTAAGTACAGTCAATGTGGCAACAGGTGTCCAGTGAGCAGAGACCAAACTGGGACATAGGGGGACAAGACTTTCCTGTCCTCAGAAGAAACACCTCCCTCTTCCCACCACTGCCCAGCAGTGGCAGATGTTTTGTTTGAAAATACGCAATGCACAAGATGTAGGAAACATGAGAGTCAGCCTAGAGTACTTACTGCTTTCTATTTATTTTACTAGATTTCCCCCAATTTTTAAATTGGGGGTGAAAAATTATACACCTGTTGTAGGGGAGAAAAGGGACCCCACATTCAAAAAGATCTTATCGAGACACACTTATTAAGTCTTAAACAGGACAGAGAGAAATCATACAGATGAGGGAGACAGTCAGCACAAGGCCCAAATGGTGGTCAAGATTCCCAGAAACTCGGCTACTTAAATAGGACATGGAGAAACCTGTCCATCAGTCACAATGGTGGCAGACGAAGACACTGCAGCTGTGGGCAGGAGCGAGCCTGCAGGGAAGGGGCTGCATGGGGACAGGTAAACCCATGCAAATGGATGGCACAGGGTCGGTTCAGGAGTGTGGCTCAAGCCTATGTGGCACTGAAAGTGCTGCCGTTGTGGAGGAAACACCATCTAATTAACAGCGATCTTATAGACTAGATAGAACTGCCCTGAGGCTATAAATCTAAACAGGAGTAGAAAGTCTCTCTTTCTCCCTCAGAGCAGGTAGTGCGTTC
>NW_022111320.1:54411635-54412887 GCF_000313985.2 Echinops telfairi | reverse complement strand
AACTCTTGCTGCCACTGAGTTGATTCCGACTCACAGCGACCCTACAGGACAGGCTAGAGCTGCCCCTGTGGGTTTCTGAGACGGTGACTATTTACGCGAGGAGAGAGCCCCATCTTTCTTGGGAAGAGCGGTTGGTGGTTTCAAACTACTGACCTTGTAGTGCATGGCCCCAGACATAACCACTGCACCACCAGGGCTCCCAGTGCCTAGGAAGACCAAACTGACTGTGTCCACCCACTTCCTCCAGCTACGAGGGAAACCAAACCCACAGCTAACGAGCAGATCCTAAGTCACAGTGACCCTCCAGGACCCAGCAGAACTGGCCCTGGGGGTTTGCAAGGCTATACTGCTTGACAGGAGCAGACAGCCTCATCTTTCTCCCAAGGAGCAGCTGGTGGGTTTGTACCTCCCTCTTTGTGGTCAGCTGCTCAACGTGAGACGCACTGTGGCACCAAGGCTCCTTGAGTGGTGACTTTGGAGCCTGTGGCAGTCAGGGCATTGGGGGCAGGGGTCTGCAGGAGCAATCTGGCCCATGAGAGAAGCCTTCTGGTTCTCAGACTGTCCTTTCCGCTTAGAGGTGAGCTTCCCCTCCAACTGTGGGTCTTGTCAGCCGAGTTCAGTTCTGCCCTGCAGGTGCAGATAGGTGAAGGTTGACTTCTAATTGGAAACAGCAGAGTTGTGTCTGTTTATCAGGAGGAGTAATAGGACTGCAGGAGTGAAGCAGGAGGAGATCAAAGGATGGGGAGCTGCAGCCAAGTGCTGTGGCTCAGCCCGGCCTCGTGGGGGCTCCAAAGACCTAGGCAAGGCACGTAGTCTCTGTGGACCTGAATTCCTCATTTCCAAAAGACACAACAGCAGACCATGTTACATGACTGCCAGAGGGGAGGGTGCCTGTGCTTTGGTTTCCCCTGGTGGTTCTCATGGCAAACAAACACCAAAACATATGGCTGTTTCTTAGGGGGGCTGCAAGGTGCCGAGGGAGGTGGGCTGGTCCTCTCCCATGGTTCTACTTTTCCTAACTCCCTTTTCTCGCTGTGCCAAGAGGCTTCAGTGGGGATCCAAGGCAAACGCCCCCGTGCCCGCCTGCCCAGCTGAGTGATCTAGCACAGGCACATGTTATTTACTCACAGTGTGGGCTTTCAAGAAGTCCAGATCCAGGGTGCTGGCTCTCAGGGAATGTCCTTGTCCCTTCTCAGCTTTGTCCCCAGGAGTGGTATCCATCGGCTTGCTTGTTATCATCTGTTCTCGGGAC
>NW_022111320.1:54409459-54410803 GCF_000313985.2 Echinops telfairi | reverse complement strand
GTGCCTACTGGTAGAACCTGCCATCAGAGCTCAGCCAAGACCTGTCCCCTCAGCTGACTGGGTGCAGTTGGTCACACTGCCTGCCCTCCCTGGAATCCCTGAGTCGAGCCAGCTGATTGATACAGAATTACCGGCCCGTCGGGTCTGTAGCACTCTGCTGAGTGGGGATCTCACCTTTCCCCCTGATGGTGAACAGCCATGCCTCAGATGCTATACCGAGCGAGTCGACTCCCCCAGTGGGCTGTTGCCCTCTGAAGGTCTTATAGAGGAGCAGAGTGCAAGAAGGGGGCCATCTGATCCAATGTAAGGGCATTGACTGGCAAGGTTCCTTCTAAGTGTACCATGAAGGTAGAAATGGAATCCATAATTACCCTTTTGATCTGCTTCATTTCCTTAATGAGGGGGCACTGTGGGAGCACGTTTCTGCTTGAAGATCACAAAGGTATCATTTTGGGGGGGAAGCTGCACGGAGAGAGGAGCTGGCTGGCCCCTGCCTGTGAAAGGGGGTGCCTTCACGGCGATAGAAGGAGGGCAGTTGTTCAGCTAGGAGCGCGATCCACTCAAGGGTCTGCTCGGCCTGACGACGAACCCCATTAGTGCTTCCGCCCTTAGAAAGTGCAAGAAATGTCATTGCGTGGACACTCTCCTGAGTGCTCTCCTCACAATGTGGCGGGTGATGGCGCTCGGCTCCAGGCCTCCCAAACAGCTGTCTGTGGTCAGGTCAGGTGGTCTGACGGTGGTGAGGAAGCTTCTGGGCTGGGACGGCTCGGGCCCATGGCAGGTACTGCCACTCAGAGTGCAAAGCAACTCTGGGGAAGTGTCTTCAGTGTTCTGAGCCTTGGTGTCTCAGTCCGTAGCATGGGGATCCTGGCAAGGTCTTGCTCTGTGCATGATGCTGAAGACTCTGACCACGAAAGGCATTGGGTCCACAGTAGGTGCGTCCTGGAGTGAGACCATGGTGGGTACAGCCTGGGTGCGTCAGGATGCTGGCCCAAATGTTGGAGACTCGAGTCTGTGCAGGGGCGTCTCTGAAACACAGGCCTCAAAACAGCCACTAAAAACCTGATGGAGCATCTGGTTCCCCGGACTCTGAACCAACCTGAGGTGCCCTGGCTGTAAGTGCTTCCTGAGCAAATGGACACGGTGGTCAGGACGGGGACCTTCTGAGCCGCTCCAGGAGGAGTATGTCTGCTGTCGCAGCCCCCATTTCCACTCCAGGGTAAAACAGGAATCAGCCCAGCCTAACCCCATGCTCCCCCTGTATCTGTACTCGCTGAGAGGTGGGCAGTGAATCTGGCATGGCCATGAGTTTAAGCAGTGCCCACGCTCTTGCTGGCTGCCTTC
>NW_022111320.1:54404364-54405416 GCF_000313985.2 Echinops telfairi | reverse complement strand
ACCAGTTTGCAAGGGATTGCACTTTGGTTTTACACTTGGCTGAAATTGTCTGACAATGGTCTACATCCATCCATCCGGGTAGGAATGAATTCTCCTAGGAGCCTTCATAGGAGTTGTGTCTCCAAAATGCTAACATCCACAGAGGGGGGAGGGTCGGGGAGAGAGAATCCTCCAGGGGCCCAGGGGAAACCTAAGACCTCCAGGCCGCCTAGCTCCCTTCCACCCAGACACAAGACCACCCACCCACCCACTCATCTACCTCCCGTGGGTCCTTTTAGCATCTCAATCTCCTGGTTTCTGGCTAGAGAGCCACCGTTGTGGTCAGGGCAACTGATCGGGTTTTTTTTTTTTTTTAATTCTGTTGTTGATCTGAGTTTGGACTTTGACCCTAACTTGGGCAAATGAACTAGAGGTTGCTTGTGTGGGGGGACGCCCAGAACTGGCCGGGATGGGAAGGTTGTGGGGAGCGAGCAGCGATCAATTGGAGCCCATCAGGAACTCCAAGCCCACCCACCTGCATGGTCACGGAAGAGGGAGGCCTGAGGGGGTCCTCCGGTCCACCCGGTCCACCCATAGACCCGAAGGCTGGAGGCCTGCCACCCAGTGGAGCCTCCAATCGCCAGCACTGGGACTCAGTCCAAAAGCAGCGGCTCCCACTCCGGACCGCCCTCGCGAATCTCCAGCAGTTGTGATGAGGCCGGGGGCGCACTGCCGTAGGAGCGGAGTGTGTTGAGAACCGAGCGCTTAGAAGGGGTGAGGGAGGATTTGGTAAACATTCCAGGCACCTGGTATGAGTGTGCTTCGCTGGATGGCGAGTTAGGCGCGTGCACGTGTGTCCACTCTCACCCCCCTGCAAGTCATTTGACCGACTCCTGTTTTTATTTTTAAAAAGGGAAAAACAAAAACCCAAGAATATAGGAATGGAAGGGGAAGAAGGAAATTCTCCCAGAGGAGGAAAGGCCTGACACTCATAGTGTAAGGGTTTTTGGGGCGCGAAGCAGAATTAAAGGTCCAATTGGTAAAGTTTTAGAAGCAGGCTTTATTGAGAAGCT
>NW_022111320.1:54399107-54403029 GCF_000313985.2 Echinops telfairi | reverse complement strand
CCACCTACCACGTACTCACTCACCACCCCTGGGTGCCCTCTGTCTGAAGCAAATCAATCCCATAAAACGCACATCAAATTGTCTTTGTCACGCTTAGGTTTAATTATTCACTGCCATCAGGTTCAAACATACACACCCTCCCTTCCCACCCTCCTCTCCTTGCAGGCCCTCTTTTTCTGTGGAGAGGTGATGGATGGATGGATGGATGGATGGATGAGAGAGAGACAGACAGAGGAAGCATACGCAGGAGGTGGTCCACCGTGTGCACCGCAGTGAGCATGCGCGTGCGGCCTAAGCCTCGCCCGAAAGGGACTCCCGGTGGTGCCCCCTAGCGGCGACGAGGAGGCCGACAAGATCCCTTCTCGGCGGGTGCTGGTCTACCCACCTCTCGCGTGGGGGTGGGGGGTGGGGGCGAACCCCTGGCCGACCCGGACGCTGCTCCACTCTTTCCTTCTCCTTTCCCTCGCTCCTTTCCGCTGCCCTGGTCAACCCAGGTCGACCCAGGCACAGGGAGACAGGCGCACGTGCCCCTTACTTGGCCGGGAGGGAGAGAAGGGATGCAGTGGGCCGGCCTCGGGGCCTGTCGCGGAGAGGGGCCACCCCCGCGCAGACAGAGGACCCTCACATGGCCGACTCGGCCACCAGGCTAAGCCCGATGGGACGTGCGTCGCGAGCAAGCGAGAAGGCTCCAACCTCCCCTCGCACCCCGTGGCCCAGAAAGCTGGACCCAGGCACCGGCACGCGAGGAAGCGAGCGCCACAAACCTTGTGCCAAGGGCTGACTCACAATTAGATCACAGCGATCGTGCTACCTACCTCCCCACCTAACTCCCCCTCACTTCCTACCTACCCTAACTTCCCCCAATCTACCTTACTCCCCCCACTACCTACCTTACCCCCACTGCCTACCTACCTCTCCCAGCCCTACCGAGCTCCTCACCCTACCACACACAAAACAAAGTAATGTTACAGCTCATTTAGTCCCCACAGTGGTGAGGGGGAGCAAGGGGCGGCTCAGTTTGAACCACTTCCATGAAATAGTTACTATCCTGGAAATCCTTCATCTTGCAAGGGCTGCTCCGTCCAAGGTCAAGGAAGCAGACAGCTGAGGCTTCCAGAGAGCGATGCATTCAGTTCAGCCAGAGGCAGCAGACAGCCAGGTGGGTCCCTCACCATTAGCCAGATCACGGGACCCAACCATCCCAAGCTCAAGCAACCCTGACCCTGAGCCCGAACCCGAACCCTAACCCAACCCTCACCCTAACCCCTAAACCCTATGCCCTAACCCTAGACCCTAGGCTAAGGTGACCAGATTTTAACATTGCTAAAGCGGGACACCATTGATAAAACTCATATCCTGGCAAAATAGCCACATGGTAGCTGAAAACCGTATACCCTAGTCCTGCATTCTTTCCAAAAATTGGGACTTTTTAAAAACGCTACAGGACACAGGAGAAATTGTTAAAAATCAGGACTGTCCTACCAAAAGCGGGACGTCTGATCACCTTACCCTAGGCACTAGCCCAACCCTAGCCCTATCCCTAACCCTAAAACCCTAACACTAAACCTAACCCCAAACTCCTAATCCCTAAACAATGTAAACCCTAAATAACCCTAAACTGTCAACAACCCTAAGACCTTACCCTTAGACCCTAGCCCCCATATCCTGAACCTGATGCTGACCCTAACTAAGCCCTATACCTAACCCTGAACCCTAACCCTAAACCTTAAACCCTAACCCCAACCCTAACCCTTCCTTTGGGAAGCCAGAGGAGGGGAGAGATGGTCTCCACAGTATATTCGTAGGGCCTGTAAGTTGACTGACAGCTGTCAGTGAAGTATGTGTGGATCAGTCACTGCTGAGTGTGGCTTCTCCCTGCCTCTGGAACACCTGAGAAAGAAGAACACATGCTGAACCCGTGTGAATGTCAGTAGAGCTACTGCTCCACAGTGTGCTGGGCTGCTCAGAAGCAGAGTGTGAGAACTGCATGCGGAAGCACATTCCGACGGGGACACCAGCCTTTCCAGATGAAGGCTGTCATGAGAACTGCAGTGACACAAAGCGTGCCGCAGGCTTTCCTTCTAGCCTCTTGAAGCAATGTTTGACATTTCCAGTAGCAAATCGACCCTTACCCAATTCATAGTGAAAAAGTTAAAATTTGAAACCAAAGAAATGTAATGATGGGCAAACAGCAATATTGCAAATCAACTCGAGATGGAATCAGTATTCTAATGCATGGTTTAGGAAACTGTGGACACATGTTATCAAGTGTGAACAAAGGGAAGTAGATTATAAAATGGCACTTACCCATTGATCACAGTCATTTGACAGAATATTCACATATGCAGACAATGACGTGGAAAATGTAAAATATTCGTAGGCCACCAACAATTTTCTCCATTTAAAAGTTGCCTATATGATGGCAACATGTTTAAATATGCTTGATACAATTAATGTATGGATTGTTATAAGAGTTGTAAGAGCCCCCAATAAAATCTTCTAATTTAAAAAAGTTTTCTATAATAATATTCTAGTTTTAGTTAACAGAAATGAAGATGGATGTGGTAGTTACATAATCTGTTGTCAATTGTCAATTTGAGACTTGAATGTAGGGGTGGAGTTTAGTCTGTCAATCAGGTAACAGCTTGATGACCTCATTTGGAGGCGCTGAGATACATAGCTCATTGGAGGTGGGGCACAAGAGACAATACTGATGCCGAGCCTGATGGAGCTGCCCTGATGCAGCCAGAGCCCTGGCGCCACGTGGAGACCCATGTCAGCACTGAGATGCGCCCACTGCCACTGGATCTATAAGACTTTCTACCCACTGGCCTGTGATCTTCCTGTATCCGGCAGTATTTCATGGCTGTGTGAGTCTAAAGAGGAATTTATTGACTGGTATTGGACATATGGGCTAATATTGGACTTATGGACTTGATCTGGACTGGGCTGGGATGTTTTCTCAATGCTAAATTGCTCTTATAGATAAAGCTCTTTTCTATACACATATATGTATTTATAAATTTGTTTCTCTAGTCTACCCAGACTAACACAATGGATAAACAAACTCAAACAGGTATGCTCTTACCAGGATGATGCTTTCAGGAGAATTAATATTGTCCTTGCAGTTATTAGAAATCTTTCCTTTGGGGGACTGGGGCACAAACTTCATAAAAGTCATAAACTATAAATGATAACATGACAATGTTGTTCACTGGCAATACACTGACTATGATGACAAGGAAGTACATGCCCCCCAGAAGCCTAGCCTTTCAAAGGACTCAGCACGTTATCAAAGGTGCATGAAAGCGGTGAGAGCTGGAGCTTGACGGCTGCCTTGCCTTTCAGAGTCCTGCCAGTTCCTCATCTTTGCCAGGGTACAGCAGCCTTACCACGTTTCCACTGCTCATTTCAGTGGAACATACTTGAGTTTTCCTTCTCTGACAAGGTGCCACCTTACACAGCTTTCATGGGCTTTACAGTAATTTCCACCCGAGGACTTACACTTGAGGCTGCGAGCAGGAAAAAGAGCGTTGAAGGCAAGAAGACTTACTATGAAGGACGTTTTCGTGATGAGAAAAGGACCAAACTAGAAGACATATAAAAACCACAGTACTGGGGCCGGCCCCAATCCCAACTACTACGTGGACACCTTCCCCTCCCCCCAGAATTTATTTCAAAGGATGGCATTGAATCTGCAGCTCCAGGAGGGGGACATATCTGATCAGAGCACATGGGAGCAGATGAAGGGGGAGGAGGAGAGAGTGGAGCACATCCTGGCCCACCAAGCCTTGAGGACGATGTTCCCAATTAGAGCAGCCAGTCCACAGAGAGGACCACATGGCCGGCCCCACTATGAGACATGATGCCCCTCACTGACCCATAGCCCTACAGGGGACAACACCAGAGACACAGTGTGGGA
>NW_022111320.1:54391602-54397294 GCF_000313985.2 Echinops telfairi | reverse complement strand
CAATGAATGTACAAATGTGCTTTCCACAATTGATGCATGTATGGATTGTGATAAGAGTTGTATGAGCCCCTAATAAAACGATTAAAAAAAATCACTAGGAAAATGAACCCCAAATCATGTATTGCTTTTAGAAATACGTCAAAGAGAAGAACAAACCAACCCCACAGCACTGGTGCAGGTCATAGCCACACTTCAAAGATGGGACTCCACAGCTGACCATCTGTGGGGGCGCAAGCAGAGTCACGCGCAGGGAGCAGGAGGACTGGCGAGGAGGCCGAGGGAGGGAGAGGGAGGGCAGCAGGACAGCCTGGGCTTAGCTGGTCCTCCTCCAGGGCGACTGAAGACTCAGTCAAATGTGGGGCAGGCCTGGGGGGAGGACAGGACGGCAGAGCCGACAGCAGCCTGAGTCCCGGGCTCAGGTGGGGAGTTTAGGGCTCTGACTTTAGTCCTACTTGTGGTGTGATTTTGTGCAGGTCACTCCCCTCCCTGAGTCCCGCTCTCTCCATTGAAGAGCGCTGTGTACTGTTCCCCTGGCCTAGCTCCCGCTGAGGAAACATGCGCTGTTCACTGATGGGGGTAGATCAAAGGCAAAGCCAGTATCCAATCTAGCCTGAATCTCTCTGGGATAACCCAGCAGCAGCCCTGGAATAGATGGGGGAACGTGGTTGCATGGCCAGGCTCCAGCGCCGTCGGCTTCTGCTGGTGGGCGACCAGCAAGGTCAGCAGTTACAGCAGGCTTGTGACTGCTTCCCCGGGTGGCTTGATGTGGCGCAGTTCTCTGCAGAGAGCGGAGGCGTCCTTCATGAGGTGGTATTTGGCGCAGACGTTGAGAGCGCTGTAGTCCTCTTCCGTATCGGCCTCCCTGAAATAGACCACCACGTACTTGTGCAGACGCGTCTGGTTTGTGAGATCACTGCAGAAGAGGGTGAAGGCGAGGGGGAACAGGTCTTGGGAGTCCTTCCAGGGGCTGTCCTCGCTCTCCCCACAGGCCCCATTACATGTGGGGCTGGCCCCATTGGAAAGGAGGAAGATGACTTTGTCGGCTGCTCGCTTTTGCGTGGTAAGCCACTGCACCGGGCCCATCTCTGCTATTTTCTTTTTCTGCCACTTTCCTAGGATGACCTCACTCCTGCAGTGGTGTTGAAGGAACTCAGTGAAGAAGCGAACGGTGTGCTGGAAACATATTTCCGATGGGTAGACCAGAAGAACCTTAGCACGGGGCAGTAGTGTGTTTGCAGGAAAGGAGGCTTTCTTGGTCCTCTCTGGGGAGACAAGAGCACAGTTGTGATCTGAAGGGCAAGCGTCAAGCTCTGCCTCCAGCCGGTCACCGCTGAGACGCAGCCCCTCACTAGGGACTGAGCTCCAGGGACCTGGTTCCTGCTGAGTGGAAAATAGTCCAGTTGTCCTTTAGAGCACAACACTGCTTAAACATGTTTTAAAAGATGCGTTTTCTATCTCCCTACCACTAACGCAGTCTGTAACCAGGCCATATCTTTTCAAATAAGTTCAACGAAAGCCTAGGTTGAAGGGGCTTGGTGGTGGGCGGGTGGCTGTAAGTTCAGTAGCTTTAGTTTTGTAAGCACACGGGAGGCCTGAGCTTTGAATGGAATGAGCTCTGTTGTCTGACCATCTCCTGCCTGCAGGAGGCGCCGTTTCATGGTAGCTTCACAAAATCCAGTGGCGCCACCTTTCAACTTGTGCTGAAGTGTGGGGCTCTGTCCTATACCGTCCTATAAAGCAGACACCAGGAAACCACTGTCCTAATGCAGGTGTAACAGCAATGGCATCAGCTAGACAGAATGGTCCCATGTGGCTTTCTTAGCTTAGAATGCTAGCTTGGCCTGATTCCACCTACAGCATCACAAACAACCTGAAGGGTGGGTTTCTATTTACTCCGCTCAGGCGTTTTAAATGGGTCTCCCTCTAGCTGTGAATATCAACATTCAGATTTGTGTATTCAAACATTTGCTGTCTGAGTGTTCCCAAGGACTTTAGAAGGCAGATGGACCTAAATTACTGTATATACTCAAGTATAAGCTGACCCAAATATCAGCCGAGGCACCCAATTTTACCACTAAAACTGCATTAATAATATGCTGAAAAACTCAGTTTATACATGAGTATATATGGTAATATTTTTTCTCAGAACTTGGAAAGATTCTTTTTAAACAGTAGGAAACTAACTAAAAAAGGCTACCGCAAGTAAAATGAACGCCCCCTCCCCATTTCAACATTTCTTGTAGATGCCTCCTTGGTGAAACCAGGCAGGGGCTCCCCCCAGATCTTGACCTCCTGAACCCCAGTTGAACTCAGTGTACTCAACTAGCCTTTTGAGGGCAGCTCTCAGGCTTTAAGCAGCACAATCTAATGCTGGGAAGTGCCCAAATGCAACTGCCTTTGGGAAAGCACCTTTAACACACTCATTGCATCGTGTCCTCTGCACGACCTAGGAGCGGCACTGATAACCTTACCGTGCTGCTTCAGTAGCCAGATCCCAACCGCCAGCATCCAGGCGGCTGCCAGCAGGGCCAGGAGGAGAGGCAGCCAGCTTCCCAGCACCCTTCTGTCTGGAGAAAACAGAGCTCAGTCACCTCTGGCCAATGACAAGCAAATGGATCTCCTGCTTGAAAATGAAGGTTTTCACTTTACTTTAAAGCCAGGGCTGGGAGATCTCCGTCGGTGGATGTATGCTTCTCTATAGAACTTTCATTAGAGTCTCAAAAGACATGCGAGACCAGAGAGAGTGCTCCAAAATAATTTTGGTTTCTTCCTGCACACGCATAAATAGGCGCTTGCACTGTTTACATGCTGTTTGTGTTCGTGGATGAAGAAGTGCTATTCAGAGTAAAATTAATCCCATGTGCCGTTCACACCCAAACCAAACCACCTGCTGGCAAGCGAGCCCAGCTCACAGCCACCTGCCGTGGTTCCGGGAGCGCGACTCTTCACAGAGCAGATGGTCTCGCCTCTCCGGCCTGGAGACGGGTGGCTTGGCGCGTCCGTCCGGAGGCCAGCAGTCCCACACCTCACTCACTCACAGCGCCACTAGGATGCGGACGTGGATGTGCCGGTGTCTACCGGAGGCTTTCCTCTCGTGACGTTGGCCAGCAGGCTCATACAAAAGTGCCTGGGAAGCCGTCATCAGGACAGGCAGGCCTTGGGGTTGACTTCCCTTTTTCTGGCTGAGTCTTTTTAAAATTTTAGCCTTAAAGAACAGTTTTATTGTCAGGTATTACATAATATTTTAAAGCTTACTTTTTCCCAACGGTTTTATTGGCACATAATTCACATACTATGCAATTTAATAGTCGACCATGGCTGGGATTTTGAGCGCAGTGCATTCTGACCCGGCTGTGGATGACAGCGAAAGGTCAATGCGCATCTGTAGAGCCCCTATGTGGCCGAAGTACCCACTGAATTCCCTGGGGCCCTGGGCCACAGAGAGCAGCTAGGATGGTATCGTGGTGCAGGTGTGGGCTGCTTACTTCAAGGTCAGCAATTGGAAACCGCAGTGGCTGCTGGGGAGCAAGATGAGGTGTTCCACTCCTGTAAAGAGTTCGTCTCAGAAACACACAGGGGAGGTTCTGCCTTGTCCTGTAGGGTCTCTAAGAGTCGAATCAACTCAGTGGCAGTGAGCGTGGTGGTGTTGGTTTCTTGACCAAGGGTCTGCACAGTCTGGCCCCCAGACAGAGCGCATTGGAATGTGGACTACTATGGATGTGGCGAGGATAACATTGAACTTCGTACCATTTGCTTTCCTTCATAGTCCATTTTCAACCTACTCTAGTTTTTATGATGGTCCTCTGTCTTTCAGGCTGAGGTTTTATTCTCTCAGAGTTGCTGGTTTTCTTTTTTGTTGCTTAAATGATTTTCTTTGCATAAAATTCAAGAGACGTAAATCTGTAATAACAGCAACTAGAGTAAATAGTTCTTAGAGTTTTTGGGATGGTGTTAGGGGAGAAACAGGGAGCTAACAGTAATGGAAACATTCTAAAAGTCATTGGAGTGATGAATTAAATGCATATGTGAATTTTATATCAATAAAGCATAAAAAATGAGTACTTAAGAATTACATTTTCAATTCATCATTATAGAAACAAACAAACAAACAAAAACACCTTCTAACTTTTGGCCCACTCATTCAGAAGTACTTGACTTGCCTGCCAGTTCCAAACACCGTGCAACACCTGTGAGTCCAGACAGGCGTTCCCAGAACGGACACCTGGGCCCACGGAGCACTGCCCTGAGGCCACCGCCCCACCTGCTGCCCACTTCACAGTAACAGCCCCGGCTACTGGAAGTGCTCAGAGTCTAACGCAGCGCAGCATGCCCCAGGGTGCACCTGGGCCCTCTCGGCATATTCGGAGGCACACTGAACATCCATTTGGCAGGGCGTTTGGTGTTTTTCCACTACGTGTGTCCTGCTTTCTAGAGGGTCTTGATGGCACTGACATGTTCTTCTGCACCCAGTTTAGCGTGCAAGGCAGGAGTTCTCCCTGATGCCCCCCACACACCACCCGAGGCTGTAGTGCTGAAGGTCGGGGCCTCCTGGACCTCTCTGGTCATCTGTGAATGGGACTGGTTACTTACTACTATCCAGAGAGGGGTGAAGACTTGCGGGGAGGCACCGCCCGACCATTCCTCTGCGTCTGATGCAGTCATGACGACATGTGTGGAAATACGGAGTCAACTGAGGAAGAAGAGGCTCGGTCACAGCACGCCTCAGAGCGAACCAGCCATGTTGTTCTTAGCGTCAGCCCCTCTATCTCTCCGGGTTTGTTCTGCTCCAACACCCCACTGCTAGCTCTGTTGCAGGATGTTTTGTTCCTTGGTCTCCACTCTAAGGGCACCCTACAAGCCAAACCTGTGACCAAGTCAAAAGCACCTGAGACCTGGCTTCCTTATCTGAAATGATTAGGACACAACCTCATGCATTTGCTAACAAACATGCATATCTAACCTCATGCATATGCAAATTACACATGCATATGTACTTCTCCCCAAAGGCAGAGCAGTGGCACCCCTGTTGACGTAAGCCAGTGCTTTACATCACGTAGGTCACCGAAATGGGATGGAGCTTCCCTGTGCAGTCAGAATGTGCAAACGGCTGTCTGTTCCCTCTGGTGTGTCCGAGCACAGCCTTCATAGTTCAGGGAAGGAAACAAAGGCTCTTTACTGTCTAGGCTGTGACTGTGCTGCTGGGACCCTCCGTGTCCCGACATCATAACCTCCTGAGCTGAGGGACACCTGGGAGCAGTCCCGAGTATAACTCCCTGCTCTCTTAGTGAGTGGACTGAGGCCTGAGAGGACGGCCACGTGCCGACGGCTCTGGAACCCAGACCTACGGGCTTCAAGTCCTCTGCCCCTTCATCTGTGGGTGAAACTGTGACCTGGGGAAAGGAAATGTTACCGTACCCCAAAATGACTGAGACTCTGACAACAAAGGGGATTTGAAACACATTGGGACGTCAACCGTCACTGGGGGAAGAATTCCATGATCTTTGACCTCCATTTTCCCACAAAGTTTTTGAAATCCTCTTATAAAAGGGACCATGACTATAAGATCAGCTCCCTGGCCTCCCCATGGTGAAGACCGAGTGTGGTCCCCCACCCCCTGGGGCCAGAAGCAAATTAAAGAACTCACCTCCAACTTCAGAAAGACTCACTCAGAGACATGACTGCTGGGGCAGCC
>NW_022111320.1:54381480-54391502 GCF_000313985.2 Echinops telfairi | reverse complement strand
GTACCTGCACCACAGCGCCTTCACTCTCCCCACTGACCGGGACCACCACTGACGTCCTGGTTGGCTTGCTCTGTGCACATCAGTGAGACAAAGTCAAGACAGATCACCAGCTGCCTGTGAAGAAGCCACTCTTTCCAGCCCGGCTCGTCATGCGTGGGATGGTGTGTGAACCGGGATGCACTCTGTGCTTCTGAAACGGCTGCCTTTGGTTGCCTTCAGAATCACTGGGGCTTTTCCAAGGATGCACACAGGGACTGTGGGTTTGTCAAAGGACAATCCTCTGCAGTCTCTGTGCAGGGAGGAATTCTGCATCCCCCTGGAGCATCCACCATTTTTCCCCCATGAGGAAAGCTGCAGGAGGGTGGGGGGTGGGGGTGAAGCTACAGGACTGAAGGGGGAAGTTACCTCCCGTACAGTAGACAGTCCAAGAAGGCCACTGCTTTGGATAAGAGCCATATATCTGTCTCCAAGGGAGCTGGTTGTAAAATTCACTTCCACCGTCTTCTCATCCCTCTTACAAGCTGTGATGTTCGGATCCCACAGGCTCCCTAGGGGCCCAGCGAGAGTCGCATGACGAGCTGCTAACGCTTTCAATCTTCATCTGAATCCCCCAGGGGGCGCTACAAGTCAGGGACACGTCCCAGACTTGAGACCTGACTGCACTCTGCACTCTCAAAGTATGCGCTGCCCCACGTCCCCACTGTGCTCACAGTCGCTTCCCAGGGCTGCGGGCGCAGAGGCCTTGGGGAGGTTCTTTCTGTTCCCAGGCTGGTGAGAAGGAGCCACAGGCCAGGGCCGTATGGCTCAGAGCGCGGAGCTCGGCAGGATCAGCATGGCCACTGCTAGAACATTCTGGGTTCAAGGAGTCATCCATCAGACCATCGCTCGGGCCCGGCTGGGTGTCAAGACTGAGTTTTATTCCCGTGACTTGAGGAGAGGACTGGGTTTCCAGGAGAATGATACAAACAGGAATTATTTTGCTCTGCCAGGAGACCATTTCAGGCCCAAGTTCAGAACCGTCTTTAGGAGTTTGGAGCTAGGACAGCCCATGAGAAGAAGCAGAGCTCCAACTCTGCCTTCTTCCACCCAGCGCCACAGCTCAGCCTGGCAGAGTGCACAGGGTGCCTTATGAGCTGGATGCCTAAAAGATGGGTGCTGAACTCCCCAAATATCCATACCCCTCATTAGCATTCTAAGATTACATCCCTAGAAACTTATACAGCCCCTTGGAAGTTGGACCCTTGGGACCTGTTGTCCTGAGGGGCAGTTTCATGTGACTATGCTCCACGCCATACGCCTACTCAGACCCTGTCCTTCCCCAGCACGCTCCTCGAGCTGTGTCGTGAGAACTCCGTCCCCACTCCCGGCCTGTGTGTCCTCGCCGCCGGTAGTCCAGTGCCTCCGACTGTGCCCCTGCGGGCTTGAGCCAGCGTCTCCTTCCGCCGAAGGACCATGGTCCTGCTTGGAAGGAGGACAGCCAGAGTGCTCCTTAGAGGTGAGGATGGGGAGACTTGGTCTTACATACGTGGGCATGTTGTCAGGGCCTGTAGGACATCCTACTTGGTAAAGTAGACAAAGGAAGTCCCTCAGCGAGATAGAGGAACAACACGGTGGCTGCCACAATGGGCTCGGCATGGGAACCATTGTGAGGGTGGCGCCGAGCCGTGCAGCGTTTTGTTCTGTTGTGAAAGGGGTCGCTATGGGTTGTAGCCGACTTCAAGGCACCCACCACCACCACCAAAAGCAAACACTGCATTCACATACCTGCCTCGATACACTTTTTTTTGTATTTCATGATGTGATCCAGGCAGCCTGGAAGTGTGAATGAAAGTTTCACAGTTTAGGACAAGGGGTTCTCTGCACATTGGCAACAAACATGACTGCAGACACACAAATGCCATCACAAAGTGGCCCCAAGGCGAGGTGAGATGGCTAACTCCAAGGGGGCACTAACGTCTTACTGTCAGACAGGGCTCATCTGCCCACGACTTCCCCCAAGCAGACACTCCTGAGGACAAGACAACCCACTTTTACATGTGGGGCTTGGTAACATGTTCAGACACCCCCACCCCCGACCCCACGCCCTCCAGGGAGGGCAGACTCATGACGTGCTCCCAAAGATCAGGGTTGGGGCAGGGAGGCAAGGTGACTCTACCATGAAGAAACTCCACACAAGCTCCATCTCGGTGGAGTGATGATGCCTCAAAGCAGCAGTTCTCAACCCGGGGGTCGAACTACCCTTCACAGGGGTCGCCCGATTCATAACAGTAGCAAAATGACAGTGATGAAGTAGCAATAAAAATAATTTTATGGTTGGGGGGTCACCACCACGTGAGGAACTGCATTACAGGTGGCAGCATTAGGAAGGTGGAAAACACTGTCTCAAATGGTCTGTGGTGTCATGTGGCTGTCGCCTACCTGTTAAGATGTGATGAGAGGGCAGGGGGTGGTGATTTCACCCCAAACTAGCAACCCCATTCTAATGTCTAATGAGACAAACCCAGGTGGGGACATGCCACAGGATGGTTGCTGGCCTGCAGACAAGGCCACGAATAACAAAGACCTAGGTGCCGTCCTGAAGGAGCGACAGTGCAGGGTGGGATCCTGGGGCAGAAAGAGGGCCTTCGTGGGAAAACAGAACAGCTACATCACGCCTGGAGTGTAGCTCATCCAACGTCACCAACAACTGTCACAGTTTCTTGGCTTTGACCGGTTGTGGGACCAGTAACATCAGGAGATGTTATGCTTGCAGGAAGTAAGATGTGCTGGGACAACTGTAATCGCACAATCTCACAGCAAGACTCCAGCTGCCGCCCTGGGCTGCTGGGCCCTCCAGGGCTGAGGAGGGCAGGAGACCAGCGGGGCTGGGCCTTCACAGCCATTTCCTGTTTCATCCTCACAGCCAACCTGTGTCCAACACAGATGTGCTAGAGACCTGAGCTGGTCTCACAGCTTGGGCAAAAAGCTTCAGCATTCCATAGATCCCACCCTGCCTCTCACGAACAGCTGAGGGAAGAGGAAGGTGCTACAGACCCAACCACATGCCCTTACACACAGCCTACTGGGTGGCGGAGGCACCTGGAACAGGCATTTTGCATGGATGGCTCGAAGCATAGCCAAAGAGCATCGATCAAGAAGGACCAGCGTTTGATGTCTGGCTTCGCTTCCTAGGTGTGAACTCAGATCAAGGTAGGTGACTATGGGAGACTTCCGGGAAGATGGCGCTGAGGGCCACAGAGGACAACTCTGAAGACAAGAGTCCGGAGAGAGTGTCCAGAATGACCAGCCCACCTGGGGCCAAACCAAGATGGGAGTGGAACAGGCCAGTGATATGTGGGAAATCACCGAGTCCCTGAAGAATCCCAAGCTTAGACTGCTGACTTGGGGGCAGCACTTGGCACTCCATCTGAGCTGAATGTGGATCACTCATAAGGGGCCACACTGTGGTGGGGTGGGGTGGTGGTGGACTAGACCCGCTGCATCCCTAACGGCTGGAATAGGACAATGGCCTTATAGGATGCTCACCTTTCAGACACGATTACTGAGGACTAAAGGGGTGTATGTGTTGCTAGGTAAGCAGGACCTGGAATAGGTGACCCTGAAAGCAGTGGGGACCGGACTGATGGTTCTTAACACGCCCTTTCTTTCGTTAAACATGGAGGTATTTATCTGCGCTGTGTCGTTATCCTCATCAGACATGTGGCTATTTGTATGTTTTGGGTGGTTATATACAAATAATCCAGGATAGGTGACCTTACAGAGACAGTGATGAGACCGATGGTTCCTGGCAGGTATGGGACGAGAGGGGAGCCAACAATGGCAGGTACAGGGGGATTTTAGGTGTCCTAAAAGTGATGGTGAGGAGGGTAAATTTTCTTGATGCATCTGAACAATTGAAATGTATCTGAGAGGAATTACTGAAATGTAAACATAACTGTGGGTTAGGAGGAGAAAAACAAAACAACAAAATAAATATATATGCAACAAAGAAGCAGATGGACTTGGGGCTTCTGCTTAAACCCTGCCTCAGTACAAGAACAGTTTGTTCTAATAATGTGGTATTGTAGGATACTCACCTTCCCAACATGATCACTGAAGACAAACAGGTGCATAAGCAAATGTGGTGAAGAAAGCTGATGGTGCCCGGTTATCAAAAGATATAGCGTCTGGGTCTTAAAGGCTTGAAGACAAGCAAGCGGCCATCTAGCTCAGAAGCAACAAAGCCCACGTGGAAGGAGCACACCAGCCTGTGCGATCACAGGGTGTCGATGGCAAGAGGTATCAGAAGTTCAGAAACATACAACTCAGTGTGAAGAAGCATTGATGTAGTGGAGACCCAAAGCCCACCCACAAGGTAATTGGACAGTCCCTCTCAGAAGGGCCACATGGAAGGGATGATAAGTCCAGGGTGTGATGCAATGACGACCCACATGATCATCCACTAGTTCTTAAATATTTACTCCCCTTATTATTCAGGCTGCTGTTTGTTTTACCTCATCAATCAAGTTAGATTTGCGTATGTTCATTTGTTTACTTAATGAAAGACAAGATAGATAACCCTGCAGAAATAGCCACAGGAGTAGTGGTTCCCTGAGGGTATGGCAAGAGAGGAATGGGGAGCTGTTAGCATTGGTGACTGTCCAACTCCATTTCATGGGACTGAACAACAGAATTGTTGGTGAGTGGATATATGGATGGTGTAAGATATGTCAATAAAGCTATGAACAACAACAAAAAGATGTACAGCCCCAAGGGGTTGAGGGGGTTGGGAGTGCAAGCAATGCATGTGGGAGTGGGGAAGGGGCACTCTCTGGAACTGATGGTGAATACACAACTCCTACTTTACATGTGACTGACTGGCGGGGCGGGGGTGGGGTTAGGGAAGAAAGTGTTCTAAAATTGATTGTGCTTATGATTGCACAACTCTTCTTGATGTGATTGAACTACTGAATTGTGATATGCGGCTTTAGTGTCAATGAAATTGTTAAAAATAATAATAAAAACACCCTAAAAAAAAAGTACTTGAGTCTGTAATTCCTTCCTCTGTCAAAGGGGGCTTCCCTGACCTTGAGGTGTTAGGAGACATGACCCAGATGATGCCTGTCCAATACGGAACAGTGCCTAGCCCACAGGAGTGGAGACCGAGCTTCCCACTAGCTTCTCTGATCTAACCCTCGTCTCCACACTATTGTATCCGCATGAGAGATGAGGAAGTTGAGACTGGCAAGGCCACACACCACATCCACATAACAAGCATCCCAGCAAGGCGTGCACGAGGATGTTACCTGGTGAGGTAAAGTTCACAGACAAGGAAGGGCCATCTTCATCCATATTTGCAGGGGGTATGTTATGGGCCCCGATGAAGTAGACTGTGTTCAGCTCCACGGGGAAGCCTGTGTAGGAGAATGCCCACTGCAGGGCAGGGCAAAGCAAGGCACCTTGAGTTCCTGAAACACTGTGCCTCTGTGCGTGGCCCTCCACCACGCGCCCCACCCATCCTCTAACCGACTGCAGAAACTTAGGGACACCAAGGGAACTCCCAGAATTAGGGAAGGATAAAATCGCAAAGCCCATTCATAGCTTCAATCCATCTCCCCACACTCGGCTGATGGAGAACTGAGGCTCAGATGCTGACTTGCCCTGAGGCAGGGAACGGCGAAGAAGTCATGTGGGGTGTGCGCTTGGGCATGCTGGTCCAAGCCTGGGTTGTAGCTGCTGCTCCCAGACTGCCAGTCCAGGACCTCACCCATGCTCCCAGGCAGAGCTTGCCCACCGAGTGCCCCGACCTGCTTACTTTGCTGCCCAAGGGCCTGGTCTGCTGCTGGAAAGCCTCTGTGTAATTGCACCGCACGCAGCTGAAGGTGTGAGAATTGCTGTGGCTGGTCACGCAGATCTTGGTGGCCTTCAAGAAGCAGATGCTGGCTGCCAAGACAGGCAAGAGGGCTGTGGTTTATGTAGCTCAATGCCACACACTCTGCACGCCTATTCGCCATGCTCCTGAAGGCTGTTCCCAGTTTTCAGATAGGGAAGAGGACACCTGGGCAGTGTCTGGGAGCTCTGCCAAAGCTCACAGAGCTCATCAGTGGCAAAATACGGACACAAATGTCATCGCACCAGCCCCTTCCTGTGTCACTGGGAGCCTGGGTCTCACAGGAGCTCTACGATGTTTGGGGCTCTTTTAAGGGGAATGGGCCTGCCCTGGGGACCTCCACAAAGACCCCCAGAGTGTCCTCAACAAACCACGCAGGTCCTGACTGTGTCTCTGCGGCTGCAAATCCTTCGCCCCAGGATGCCCTCTCTTCCCATTCCCGACAGCTCAGAGCTTTGCTCCTCCAAGACTCAACTCATTCAGGATTGGCTCATCAAAAGCAAGCGTAAGCTGCCCCACAGCCTGACCTTGGGGGAACACTGAGACCTTGACGCCGGTCTCTGGGAGTAGAAAAGGAACGGAGCTACTGGAGAGCTCCTCCTAGCTCAGGGGAATCATCTCGTATTATTAATCTCGTCCACAGATGTCAGTGTACTGCTGTGTGACCCTTCACACTCCTGGAGCCAGCGGCCACCTTCTGACCATGCTGGGAGCCCGTTCCGCCTTCCTTTCAGCTCCTCCCCCACACCCGAGAGGAATCGTTATTCTGGCCGGATTCATTTCTCACTTTCTATACAGGAACCGCCTGGCCTTCGCAAATCCGCAGACCTATGTCACCGTGTATACGTGCAACCTTAGTCTGCAAGGTTCAAGCACAGTGTTGTGCAGGATCCCTTCATGAGCCTGCTCCATTGTGGGTGGGCCCCTGACTGCTGCGAAGGGTGCTACTGTGCACATGCTAGTATTTGGCTTTGGGTGCATGTGTATAGGTATTTCTGTTTGGTATGTGCCAAGGAAGAAGCCCCAGTGATAACCTTAGCTTCAGGGCTAAGGTTAAGAACTCGATCAGCAATTCAAACTGACCCAGCAATTATTCTCGGAAGAAAGGCCTGACAACCTGCTTCCATAGATTAGTTAAAAGACCTGCGGCAGCCTAGTCTGTCCCACGGCCGCTACGTGCCAGAACCAAGGTGCTGACACCTGGCGATGACCTGTGGACACGGCAGGGCTTCTCCTGGACGTTCGTAGACTCACCATCTGCCCGGAGTATCCAGCTTATGTTCATCCGCAGTGAATACTCTTCCGGCGCAACCCTGGCTTTAACAGGCTCCACACGGAGGTCCCGCAAGTCTCCGGGAATCAGAGTGTGTTGGACCTTCCATTCTGGAGACAGCTCTGGGAAAAGTCACAATGACAATCCCCCCTCCTCCAGGAAAGGCTACTGCCATCTCCTCCAAGTGACCTGCCCCCACCCATCTTCTCCACCCATTCTAATTCACTCCTCCTCCTCCTCCTCCTCCCTCCTCCCTCCTCCCTCCTCCTCCTCCTCCTCCTCCCAAAGGCAGGCCAAACATTTCTGGGCACCAGCAGCTGAGGGGACTGCTGAGCTGAGAGAAGTACTCTCAGTTTCCTGGCCCTGATGCTCCAGACAGCGCACTAGGGATCATTCTGAGAGTTTGTGTATCTAAAGTAAGGTGCTCTGGTGGTGTGGGTTATGCTTTGGGCTGCCAACCACAAGGTCAGCAGTTCAAATCCACTAGTTTTGAAAGGGGAAGATGAGGCTCTCTGCTCCCATAAAGACTTCCTTTACAGCCTTTACATTCTGCTCTGCCCCCTGGGGTTGCCATGACTCCACAGTGAGTGAGTGAGGGAGTGTGTGTGAGTGTGCAGCTATATTTATGAGGGGGCTTCACAGAGTACATGGAACAGTTCCACTGTCTTCTAATTCCATTTCTACAGACGTGCCATTCCCCACCTTTCCATCTACCTTCTTAGGTAGAAGTCCCCTGATTCTTAAACACTCCCATCTCAACTACCTGCCATCTTCTATAACCCTTTCTTCCTGTCCCCCGGCTCTAAGTGACTTCCTCCACAGCACTGGCTGTCCTAGTGAGGCGTGGCAGCAGCACCACTGTGCTTGGCAATTCCTGCCCTGCCTGGTCTCCCTTCCTGCTGGACACCAGCTCAGATGAATCACCCCTTTATTCCCTGAGGCTTCCGCCTTGCGTGAGCACACACATCTCCACATCAGCCCGCTAAGCGGTGGCTGTCCCCTGGGCCCAGCCACTGAGGACCCACGATCGGCCGGGTCCAGTTGTCTGAGGGGCTTTGAAACATTTGCAGACAAGAAGAATTACAGATGATAGAAATTTCCCACCAGCCCACACTTGCTATGTAAAGCCCCAGCTGCCTGTTCCCTAATGCACCTACCGTTCTCAGAGCCACACTGCACAGTCTGCAAGAGAGAGAGACCCAGGGTCACGCCACCTGCTGGCTAATCACAAACTGCTTTTGCCAAATAAAACACCCTCTTTCTCCTTACACATGCACAAGTGACAAACTTTCAAAGACAAGATGAGCTGATTCCGTTTCATAGTTTGGCACAGTAAGTACGCTCCCCCTCCGTGAGGCGAACCCGTGAGGCGAACTGGGACCACCGGCACACACGGTGAGACACTGGGACTTGGGGCCCACCAGCCGGTCATCACCTCACTTCTTGGCCGGAGGTGGATGCCAAGCCCGCCTCCTTCCCACCGAGACAGTGGCTGACTCCTTCACACTCATGTTCAACTCTGGGTTAGCAGAACGGTCAGGAGAATTGGTGGCGTTTTCTCTGGTGATTAACAGAAGATATCACTGACTGCAGGCCCGCGGGGCCGCCCTGTCTCTCCACAGTGTCCTCTCTTCTGACACCAAGAACTTGCCAGCTTCTCAAAATCACAGGCAGTTAGTTAGGTGTTTCAGCGTGTTTTCGATGGCGAAGATCTTTCAGGCGGTTGAATATCAATATCCAAGAGAGGCCAACAATCAACCCTTAGGCGTTAACAGTTTGAATCTTTGCATAAGAACAAAAAACTTGTACTTTGGTTTGGGGGGAAAATGCTGAACCTTAACAGTTAGGCAGCAGTAAGGGAAGAAAATTGAGGGTTTCTACTCCCATAAAGAGTTACCGTCTCAGAAACCCACAGGGGCACTCCCCGCCCCCCCATCCTACACGGTCACTATGGGTCGGCAACAACCCAATGCCCATGAGTGAGAAGTTCCAATGACAAAAACTATCAACATTTCTAAGCAGCTTGCAAGGTGAAGAGGACCAGGCTTTTGTGGCCCGAGTAAGCTGGATTTGGGGGAGATCACCTCTGTTTAAAACAACGAGCCACTAAACTAGCCGAGTTTTTTAACAAGGATTTGTGAGGCAAGTTCTAACAAGAAGTAAAGCCATGGCTCTAAACGCTCCAAACTCGGGCTTATAGCAACTAAGGCAAAAGGAGTTGCTATCTTCCTCTGGTGGAAAACATCACAAGCGCCTCCCGGCAAAGACCTCATAGGATTGAAGAGGTTTGTCTTTGCAAAACCACCAGCTGGTACCTCCATGTCTTCTGTGGGTTGTTTTTGCCATGCTAGGAGGTCAAGGATAGAACTTAGAGTGCTATTTGGGGGCAGGTGTTTCTTAGAGACCTGTTTTTTAGAGGAAACCTGCCCTAGGGCTCACAGATCAACCTTGCAGAGAGGCAGGGGGCATTGGACAGGCAGATCTTGGGCCCCATAGGTGAACAGATTCCAAGACCCGAGTCATAGCAATATCGAAGACTGGCTCTGTATGTGGTGTGGCGACCCTGGTACCCTTCTTACAGATGAGAGCACCGACTGAATCTAAAACACACGGTGACACTTGTGCCAAGACCTGTGATTCCCGGGTCCCTGACCTCACCAGCTTCACCGTGCAAGCCCGCCGGGCAGGGGTCTGAGCCTAGGGAGGATGCAGCAAGCGCGCAGACATGCCTCCTCCGGGTGGCCCTTAAGTGCCTCGGGGCAGCGTGGGCGAGGCGGGGACTTACCGGTTCCGGGGACGCGGCGCCCCAGCACAGCGCGGCCAGGCTCAGCAGCGAGAGGGACATCCCGGGGGCTGGCCCGCGGCCCACGGCTTGCGGCT
>NW_022111320.1:54377661-54380474 GCF_000313985.2 Echinops telfairi | reverse complement strand
ACTCTCCCAAATGTGTAGCTCCATTCCACAGATGAGAAAATGGAGACCTAGAGGGGCGTGAGACTCATACATGGAGTAATCAGCTCTGGAGAGGTTGTCTGTTACTGAGGCCCTACTGTGTATACATGGAGTAGTACCCGGTCCCGGGCCTCTAGGCCAGCTGGGGGCCCCAGCACATGTACCCCTTGGGCTTCAGGTGTTCAAGTTTCTGACCCAGGAGGGTCACTGTGGCCAGACTGTGGCTGAGCCACCCTGCACCCCCTATTCAACCTCTCAGAGTAGCTTTTGGGTCCTGTGGCCTCTGAGGTCAGTTTTGGCTCCAAAAGCTTCCTGTTTAGCAATACCTGCTGTGTTCCAGGTATCCCACCAGGTACCCGCTGGGGGTGGGGGAGTGGGGGGTGGCCAAAGTTGAGTGACACTAGGATGTGCTCTCGGATTGTTGGCGAAGCCAGCAAGATGTTCGGGGTCCGGGACCCCGTCACGGAAGGGCAGTTGGAGAGAGTTGACCCCGCCACGGAAGGGCAGTTGGAGAGAGTTTCATCTGCCAGTTTGAGATCCTGAACTTTGTACCTTGGCGCCAAGGACCCACAGCAGGGGTGTAATCTGTGGATGGTTTCCAGACTCTGAACTAGTGCTGACTTTACAGCCACGTGCTGCAGCAGGCCCTGCCAGGGCCAGCCAGGACTCTGGGGACAGCCAGGGACCAAGCAAACGGCTAGGCCTGGAGATGGAGTCTGTGAGTCAGCCATTTATAGTCCAGACCAACAAAACCAGTTGCCATGGAGATGTTGGCAACTCATGGCAACCCTAGGTGATTCCGGACTGTGTCCATGGGGCTCTCCCAGAGGCTGAGTTTGCACCAGAATGGCCTCTGGGTGGGCTCTAACTTCCGACCCCTCTGGTAACAGCCACGGGGTCTTCATGTTTGCCTCACAATTTAGAGAGGTTAATTAAAGGCCCATGCTGGTGGAGAGGAGAGGAGAGGATAAGGCCAGTGGGGAGGAGAACATCTAGGACTGCGGTTCTCAACCTGCGGGTCGCGACACCTTTGGGGGTAGAATGATCCTTTCAAAGGGGTCGCCTAGTTCATAACAGTAGCAAATTTATAGTTATGAAGTAACAATGAAAATAATGTTATGGTAGGGGGTGTCACCACAACATGAGGAACTGCATTAAAGGGTCGAGGAATCAGGAAGGTAGAGAACCACTGGTCTAGGAGGTGGGGATTAAGAGGGGCCTGGTGGCATAGTGGGGTACATGCTGGGCTGCTAACCATAGGCCAGCAGTTTGAAACCACCAGCCGCTCCAAAAGATAAAGCTTTCTACTCTCAAGAATTGTGGTCTTGGAAACCCACAGGGGCAATTCTCCCCTGCCCTACAGGGTTGCTAATAGTCGGTAAAGAGTTGATGGCAGTCACTTTGTTATTCTGAGTACCAGGAAAACCTAGGGTGGGGTTACAGCCACGGGGTCAGACATGGCTGACCAAGGGTGACAGGCCTGAGGAGGGTCCTTGAATCAGATGTCCATCAGGGGTGACCCTGGAGACTGGAGAAGAGGAGAGACTGAGGGAGGTTGTTCTCAGGCTGTGAGTCAGGACACAGTCTGAGAGGGCCCCTGCCACCTGGGTCAGGGGTTGGGAGGTTGGCCCAAGGTGGTACCACTTGGCCCTTGGCTTCTGGGGCTTCTGGGATGTGAGTGCTGCCCCTGGTTTGCTTCTAAGCCATTTCCAACAGAGTCGGCCGAATTGAGTTCTCTCTTCCTGTTCTGGGCCTCCCTGGAGCTTGGAGGGCCCCTCTCTGCAGTCACCAGGACTACTGAGCCCCAACTCCTGGGGCAGGCTCTATACTGAGCCAGGTTTCAGCCTGCCTGGCTCAGCTGCTCACTCACCAGCTGATGCCTTTGGGCAACTCTCGATTTCTGGGAGCTTCAGTTTCTCTATTTGTAATTGCATGGCTGGTCTGTTGGGAGACTCAGAGGAGACAGTGATGGGAAGGGCTTTCAATTTAGGCATGGGGGTGGGCAGAATAGTTAATAAACAAACAAACAACAAAAAAACCCAACAAACTGTCCTGGGACTGGAAGAAGCAGTTCCCTCGGACCCAAGAGTAGGTTCTCTCTCTCTTCAGACCTTTGCCTGATCCATCCAAGCAATCAGGGTTATTGACCTGTCCTGCGTAAGGCCAGGCCTCCACCCACAGGTGGAATTTTCCACTTAATTCGTCTTGCAAATATTAATCAAGGCCCCAGTCAGTCAACAGTGGACTCATTGTTTGCTGGCGAGCAAGCTGTTGCTGGCAAACACTGGCTCTCTCTCCCAGCCCCTCCCTGCCCTCCCCCCAGACCCTGTGTTCTGCTCCAGCTGGCTGGGCTTGGCAGAGTGGATTTTAATGCCAGCTCTGAGCCAGAGCCCCAGAAGCAACAATGAGGCAGGCACTTGCTCCTCGCTGCCCCAGCAGAGCCACAGCACTGCCAGCATTTACTTCAGAGAGCAGGGACTGGCCCAGTGGTCAGGGAAGCCCACAGCATGCTGTGGTGGTCCCCAGGACAGACACCTGTGAGTTGACCCTCACCTGTGTGCCCCACTGGGACCTGTGCAGAGAAGGCAGGCACTGCTGAGGTTCCCAAGAGCACCATCCACACGTGAGACTAAGCCAGCCTCAGAGGGTTTTCGGCGGATTACTTCCTGTCCGCTGGTGCTCGGCAGGTTTCCAGTGGGAAACCACCACCCAGGGAGAAAGCCTGGGCTCCACTCGCGTCAACAGAAACCCACAGGGGTCGCTGTGGATGCGCACTAACTGGAGGGCAGCGCTGT
>NW_022111320.1:54360083-54376944 GCF_000313985.2 Echinops telfairi | reverse complement strand
GCGCTGTCAGCATAGTGGTAGTGGTGGCAGCGCTGGGCTCTGTGGATGAGGAAGTAGGTGCGTCTGTACAGGGAGTGAGGAGGGTGGATGTCACGTGTCACACCCGGGCCAGGCTGTGAGCTTCATCCAACCACCCTGAAGCCTCCTTCTCTGAAGCTGGTTTATAGCTATGAGCTTGGGCATCTCTGTCCCCGCTTTCTAGACGAGAAAGCCAAGGTCCAGAGGTGTTGACTGAGTCACAGTGTGGATGGTGACAGAGTTGGGACCTCACTCTGGGATCCGAGCCAGCAGTGCCTTTCCCTTCTTTTTAAAGAGCCTGGAACCAGTACGTACAATAGACACAGGCCATATTGCATATCAGTGTGCTTGTCTTCTCCGTGCCTGTTGGCACGTGTTCTGTGTGTGAGGACACACTGAAGCCTCATTCTCTTTTCTGGGAACTCTTGAAGCCCGGGGCCACGGATGCTGACTGACGGCTTCCACCAGAGCCTCATTAGTTTCCGCACTTTAGTGATACAAGAATTGCCAGCTCACCGCAACACAGGGAATCCTGCATATATGCCTCAGAGCCAACAAGGAGAGTAGAGATACCAGGAGGATTGGGGGAGGGTGGGGAAAGAAAGGGGGAATCGATCATAAGGATCAACCTAGCACCCCCTCCCAGGGGGACAAATAACGAAAAAGTGGGTAGGGGCGACGGAGGATGTTGTAAGATGTGGAAAAAATACTTAATAACTTATCAAGGGTTCATGGGGGAGGGAGGGGAGCTGATAACAGGGCCTCAAGTGGGAAGAGAATGCTCTGAAAAAGGATGGTGGCGGCATATGTGCAAATGTACTTGACACATTGGAGGAATGTATAGTTGTGATAAGAGATGTGAGAGCCCACAATAAAAGTATTCTATTTTTTAAAAAAGAAGAATTCCTTGCTCACCCAAAGAAGCAGTTTCCAAAATCCCAACTCATAGTCATCCTACAGGACAAGTGAAATGTCCTTGTGGGTTTCTGAGGATAGAAATCTTGAGAGGATCAGAGAGCTTCATCTTTCTCCTGAAGAACGGCTGGTGGGTTCAAACCCCTGGCCTTGTGGTTAGCAGCCCACCTGTAACCCGCTATGCTTCCTAAGGCTTCAAGGAGCAGTTGGCATTTTCCAAACCATCTCATCTTGCTACCTGGACCTTCCAGTGAGGCCATTCCAACAGTACGAAAGGAGGACAGGCGTCTCCATGCAAGAATTGGCCAGCTAGCCACTGCCCCAGGTGTCAGTCAGCAGAAATGCCAGGCCTGGAAGCCTCCTGCAGCTACCAGGCCACTGCAGTCAGAGGCTGGACAGCTGGCTGCTCAGGCGGAATGTGGCCTCTCACCTCTGCTGTGTGCCGTGCAGCCGTGCCGTGGTGCGGGAGCAAATGTGGATTTAAAAGCAAACCGGTCCAGCGGGCTCCCGCACTCCTGTCCTTCAGCACAGAGTGTCTAGGAGGTGCTGGGGTTGGCTTGGCACCGTTTTCTCCATCAATAGACGGAACCCCGCTGGAAACCTAAGCAAGTGACTAAATGGGTATTGAACCCTGGACTCTCCAAGTTAATCCATCATGCATTAGGATAGAATAAACAACCTCACCATGCCCAAAGCAAGATCTCACTTTTTCCAGTAGAAACGAGCCCGGTGGTGCAGTTGGGTAAGCTCTGGGCTGCTGACCACGCAAAGTCGGCAGTCCAAGCCCACCAGCGCTTTCTAGAGAAAGCTGTACAGATGATAGCCCTGGACACCCTTTGTCGTCCTCTGTGGTCCACACACCATCTGCGTCCTGCCGCATCTGAGGGGCGGGGAGGGTGTTTGTGGACAGAATTTGTAAAAGGCTGTTCAAAGTCCACCTGAGCGGGAGGAGCCTGGAAGCTTGGCTTTTTCGGGACACTCCAATCCCCTGCACTCCTGCTGCGTGCCTCACTTCCTTAGCAGGGAGAGTGGCTCTCAGACAACAGGACCTCTGATTGTGGACGACGTAAAACCTCACGTTGCACCACGTGACAGAACTGCACCCCTTCTTTCACATTCTCTCTCTCTCTCTCTTTCTGCTGTAGGTCAGGGGAGGACTGCCCTCTTGAGTCCCTGAGACTGTAACTCTTGACAGGAGTGGAAAGCCCCATCTTTTTCCTGCAGAGCAGTGGGTGGATTCGAACTGCAGCCCAACACCTGGCAACCACTCTGCCACTAAGGCTGGGCTTCCTCACACAACTTCACTAAATACAGCCTCATGAGAGAGCTGTGTTTGAAATCCCCTTTCGTTCTGAAAGGACCCTTACACAGTCTGACCGCAGGGCTGTCCTCACACTGGAAATCAACAGTGCTTTCTTCACAGCCCCAAATGTTGGCATGCCGGTTCCCGGGACCACGGTGTGGTGAGGGCCAGCCACGGTGCGTGCTGTTGGGATTGACAGGGCCTCCCTCGGCCTAGGCCCCATGGCTTGTCCCCGGGTGTGCTGGGCTACGTCCCTCCAACCCTTGCTTCCCTATGCACTAGGTGAATCCGGGCGTGTGGTCAGATCCAGGTTTGAACTTCCTGGCCCGACTACTTTCTTGTAGATCAGCAGTTCTCAACCTGTGGGTTTGAGGGGGGTGGAACGAACCTTTCACAGGGGCTGTCCAATTAGTAACAGTAGCAAAATGACAGTTTTAAAGTAGCAACGGAAACAATGCTTTGGTTGGGAGGTCACCACCACATGAGGGCCGGCCTGAGGAAGGTTGAGAACCGCTTTCTCCCACTCAGACCCCAACTTCAGTCCACAGGGCCTTTCTCTGCCAGGGTTGGTCTTCCAGGGGATCTCCTGAGTGGGGCGTGTCTGGGTAGACAGTTCATGCTGCTGGCTGCTCTCTGAAAGGCTGGCACCTGGAATCCACTTGGGGCACTGGGAAAGAAGGCAGCCTGAACACTCCCCAGGACACGTTTCAGCTGCAACCGTCGACTGGATGGCACCTGGCGTGGGTCTGGTGGGCATTGTTTTTGGAGTTAACTGCTGAGGTCCAGGCTGAGTTCAGCTGGACGTCTCCTGTGTCGCTGGTTCTCGGCTGCCCCTCCCTGTGTGATCGCCATGCTGCTGTGTGGAGCCTAGCTTGAGGGGCAGCATGGGAGGGGCCACAGGTAGCAGATGCCCCACATGGAGATGATGGGCACCTGGTCTTGGTGGGCGGAAGTGGACAAATTCAGCCGTGGGCTCTACCTGTGTAGGCTCTACTCTGTGTCTCCGTTTCCGTGTCTGAAGCCTCTCCTGAAGTGGGCAGACATTTCTATCCCCTAGGGACCTCCTGTGTGCCAACACCGGGGGTTGTGACTATCCCGTTACTGACAGAGTGGGAATGAATGTGGGCAAAGGAGCAGCTCTGTGGGGCCCCTTGGCCATTCTGGGCTCGGGGAGCCAGGTGCCTGCCCCTAGGAGGCCTGTCAACATCTGTGGGGAGGAAGAAGCTGACCCATTAATCTTTCTGTCCTTGAGGCTCTGAGCCAAGATGGGAGGGCTTGCTTGTCTGGCCCACCCCTGATGTCGACTGAAACTTGCCCTACAGTGCCTCCAGCAGGAGCCGCATCGCGCCCCAAAAGTGTGGGAACTCCCGTCTGCAGGCACCCCTCTGCCGCAGGGATGACCCCAGATGCCCTCACCTCCCTGCCCATCCTCACGTCACACTCCAGAGCCCCCAGGACATTGCTCGCCATGATGTGCTAGCTCTGCCCACCCTCCGCACTTGCTTCCTGGGAGCACGAATGCACCCCACTCAGCGTGACTTCGCGGGCACAGCACGGAGGGATGAAGGGGCAGGTGACCCTCTCGTAGAGCTGTCCCTGCAGAGTGCAGCCTCGCAGGTGTTGTCTTTCCCCACCTGGCCTCTGCTCTTGTGGGGGGTCGCCAGGGGGCTGGCTGTAGGAGAGGAGAGGGCAAGCTGGGTGTTGGGGCGTGCAGAGCACAGGGGCCTGGAGTGCAGGGTCCAGTTCCAAGAGTCTCCTGGCAGCGCCGTGGGGCAGCAGGAGGGAGGACAGAGGTGCTCACACTTGCCACTGGGAAGCCACGCCCTCCCCCGGGTGGTAGGGTGAGTTGAGTGGGGCCACAGCTGGCTCATTCGACCAGCCTCTGCCCGCCTGCCCGCCCTCGGCTGCTTCTTCCTCCGGAGTGTCCAGAGGGCATGTGGACTCTTCCCTTGCAGCCAGACAGAGTAGCCCGGAGCACCGGAACCGAGGGTGGGCCTGGCACACCACCCGTTGTCAGGGGTGCTCCCTGGTTCTGAGAGCAGAGAATTTAGAGCCCCTGGTTTGTGTGTGTGTATGTGCATCCACACGCAGGGGTGAGATTTCTACAGAGAGGGCACCGTGGGACAGCACTGGTCCTGGGTCTACACCCAGGAGACCTCCAGGACAGGACACCAGTGTCCCCCGAGAGCCATGTGTCCACCCTCGCACGCACATGTGATCTCGGTGTCTCATGGCTCAGGCAGCCCCGGGACTCGGAGTTGTGCACTCGGGTACCTCTAGCCACGTGCTGGGCCCGTGGTGGAGCTGAGGCTACAAGGGCCCTGGGCTGGGGCAGCTCCTCTCCCTGCTGGCTAGTGGCAGTCCCTGGTCCATGTGCCCAGAGGCTGAGGGAGGCCTCTCGGGGAGGCGAGGGGCAAGCTGGGTGAAAAGGTGGGGCAGCATGTGCTAGGCTTTGGGGGAACTGGAGGTGGTCTGTGTGTCTGGAGCCCAGAGAGCAAGGCCGGCGGGGGGCAGCTCTAGGACTGTGGGGGCCATGGGCCCGAGGGGCAGGAGGAGCAGGGAGGCAGTGGGAATGAGGTTCCTGAGGGCAGGCAGGGTACCTGCCCAGGCTCATGTATTGGACCAGCATTCCTCGTGGGCCCCTGCTGGGCCATGCAGTCAGATGGTCCTGCCACTGGGGAGCTTCCAGGCTGTGGGCAGCTCTCATCACTGCCCGGCCTCCGGAGCCCTGGTGTGGGCACAGGGTGCCCTCCTCTTCTCCAGCTGACTGTGACCACGGTCAGGCTCTGGCCAGGCTTGTGGTGGTGGTGGTGGCGGCGGCGGCGGCGGTGGTGGTGGTTCAGCAGGCCCTCAGCCTCTCTGGGCTGATCTCCCTGACCCCTGTTATGGGTCTGACAGCAGTGGTGATGACAACACCCCCCCTACCGCCCCAAGCACTGGGGGGCATTAAGGTGATCCCCATGGGAAGTGCCGGGGAGGGTCAGCTGCTCCTGTTAGTGAGTTATTCCCCTCGTTCCCCCTCTTCGTGGTGGAGTGGAGTCCAGGGTCAGGCAGAGCATCCAGCGCAAAGGCCCGCTGACAGGGTGGGAGGCTTGGGAGGCCAGGCAGATAGGTAGGCGGGCTGCTTAGAGACCTCCATTTGAGAATGCCCCCCAGAAAGCCCACACTGGGGAGAAATGGTGTCCCCTCCCATCGAGTTCGCTCACAAGCCTGTTGTCACTATCTGAGGGCACAGCATTGGGTCCTGCAGAGAAGGGACAGGATAGAAGACCCTGAGCCCTCTCATCTCTGATTCCCAGGAGATTTCATCTGGTACAGGGTCTGCACACCCACAGTCAAGGAACCATAAATCCTGCAGTATTTTCATGGCCGAGACCCGCAGCGTAACTTGTAGGGCCCAATGCAAAATGAAACGACAGGGCCCTTGTTAAAATGTGGCAAGGCCAGTCGTACCTGTGTTGTTGACTGTAAGAACAGGGCACATCATCACAACATCAAACTGAGCAGGGCGCCCCCGAGGCCACCTCCATGCAGGCCTGGCCGAGCCTGAAAGGCTGCTCCACCATCTGTGGCCTTGGACCCCTGCCCCTTTGCTGCCAGGCACCCCTGCACACCCCACCCTGTACGCACCAGGGCCAGGGGCTTCTTCCCCCTCAGCCCAGGGGTGGGGCAAAGGCTGTTTCCCTGCAACTCTGGCCTGTCCGTCATTCTGTCTACCCAGTCTGAGGGCCTGAGAGGGTAGCACGTTAGGGGCTCCAGGGCTTCCTCACTGCAGGAGCTCCCCTTGGATTGTGGCCTCTCCCACTCCCTTTATGCCATCTTCTCACCACCCACAGACCATTAGCTGTGTGAGCCTGGGCTTTGTTGACTCAGCTCCTTTCCAGCCCCAGGCCTGGGAGGAGAAGAGGAGGGCAGCCCTTTTGTGCTCAGCTGGTCAGAGTGCAGCTGTTGCTCTGAGATGGCAGCCTGCCTGGGACCTTGGCCATCCTGCCCTCACCCCTGGTGGGGCAGAGTGCTGGGACAGAGGCTGCATCGCAGGTGTCTTAGAGAAGGGGAAGTGAGAATGGGCCCGTGCCTGGGTACCTGCTTCTCTTTCATTCCACATTTCCCTTTCTGGAGCTTTGTAGAATGTTTCCTCTTAACAAGGGTCAGTGGAGGACAGAAGTGACCATTTCAGCCCTGTTCCTGCCCACCTTCAAGCTGTGCCAGACTTCAGGGCCGGACCCAGAACTTTTAGAATTATTAATGGTTTCGCTGTGTTGGTGATGGTGGTGGGGGAAGGGAGGCCGCAGAGCTGGGATGGGAGGTGGGCTGTGTGTGACGAGCAGCTGTCCTGAGTTACTTCCAGATTGATGCGTGTCTTCAGAAGCCGTCTGCCCTATCTTTCTCCTGCAGAGTGACCGGGAGGTGTGGGCCCCAGCTTTTTGGCTGGTAGCTGGGCAATTGGCTGTGTGCTTGGCCATTGTGCCTGCAGGTGGCTCAATCAGAAAATTATCCCACAGTAAAAAGAATACCAAAATGGAAGCAAATAATAACAAAATGGCCCAAGTTCAACAAAAGTTAATAAAACACATGAAGTCCTAAGTCTTAAGAGAAGAAGCAGTCTCTCTCATAAAAGCCAGGATACTGCAAAGAACTGATAACTTTTAGATTATGGTGATTTCAGGATCTACCTTATTTGGAGTTCTCTCTGCTTCTTGAATAGTTATTTTCTCCTCCTTTGTGATGCAGGGGGAGTTTCTTTCGCGCTTTCTCGTACTATTTTTCCTGTAGATTTCTGTTGTTCTTCTTGTGCCAGGACCCTGATTAGTGCCCCACAGCATTTTAAGGGTTTCTTTGCTTTTCTTGTTGATTGTTTCTCTAGTTGATTGTAGTCAGGGTGATTGGATTCACTGACTTGATTTCCCTTTTCTTCCATTCTGTTCCTCGGGTCTTTTGCTGTATTGCCAAATTCTGTTAGCTCATTGTTTATCTTCTGGGATTCCTTTTGGTTTAAGGAGTTTAGTTTTTCAATTTCTTCCTTTGTTCTCATGAGTGTTCCCTGCATCTCTTGAAATGAACTAAATACTATTTTTCTGAATTCTGTTTTGGGTGGGTCCAGAGCTGCTTCTTTGGTGTACTTACATTAGATTTGGGTTGTTTTTCTTGTGTGTGTGTGTGTGTGTGTGTTTTAGTTTACAGAGGTTGATTGCCATTTCCTCAGCATTGTACATCGTTCAGCTGTTAGTGTTGTGTGAGCTACTGGGTTGTGTAGAGGTGTAGCTGGCGCTGTCTGGTGATGTGGGAGAGGTCTAGTTGGAGACGGGAGACATTCAGTGGTGAAATGGAGAGTGAAGGAGAGAGGGGTAAATGGGTAAAGTAGGGGTAGAAGAGAGAGAATGAAATAAAAGAAATTAGGGTAAAAATAACTGGATGGCTGGACAGGCCAACTAATTTGTAAAAATAACGGGAAAATGTGTTTTAAGAGGGGTAATCAGAATTAATAAGCCTTATGGATATATATTTTAGAAGTCCCCTCTGTCATTTCTGATGTTGTTATCTGTCCTTTGTCTGACACTCACCACTATGTTGATTCCGATGCATAGCAACCCTTTTTAGAGGCTGTAAAACTTTATGGGAACATATAATTGCATTTTACTGCCCTGGAGTGGCTGATGGGTTTGAATCCCTGACCTCTCGGTTAGTAGTTCATTGCTTACTCAACAGGGCCACTAGGGCTCCTCTCTGATTGTCTAGAGGTTTACTCATGTTATTGGCTGCTGTAAATAATCATCTTTTGTTTTTATTATTTCTTTATTCCCCAAAAGTTTTATTGGCATATAATTCACTATCATACAATGCAATAGTAAAATCACAGCAAGAAGAGTTGTATGGTCATCACCACAATCATTTTTAGAACAGCTTCTTAATTCTTGTGCTCATCGTTATTAGCTGCCCTTTTCCCCTCAGCCTCCCCTGCCATGCCCAAGGGACCATTAGTCCAGTTACCATCTCTATAGACTTGCCTGTCCTGAATTTCATATACATAAGAACATTAAATGGAAAAAAACCCCAGAAACTAACAATGATAAAGTAAAACATAAAACTTCAGTCAAAAAGAAAACATAAAATATTAAAAGCTGGGACAAATTTTGAAATATTTAATTTTTTCCTCTTTATCCTGTTAGATTTCTTACTTTTCTTCTAATTACTTTGAGTTTGATTTTTTTTTTTTTATGGTTTCTTAAGATGAAATGTAACTCATTTTCCCCCAGTGCTCCCTTCAGATGGGGTGTTGATGCTGGAACAATCCAAGGGCACTGCAAAAGCAAGACACCTACACTTTGCCCTGAATTATAGACTAGAGAACAAAATGTTTAATTTGTGGGGCTGGGGGGGAGGGGGCGATTATATATATATTTTGAAAAGAAGTGGGTTGGCCAAATAAGTTTGGGAACCTACGATGTCGATATTGAGCTTTTCTGATTTGAGCATTTCAGTGAATATAAATTACCCTCCACCCCAAAATGAACGTATGTTTCATTCCCATTTATCAAATAGATGTGCTAATTTCCATAGCGATTTCTCACTTGGGTCATGGGTTATTCAGAAGAGTGTTATTTAAGGTCCTAATAGTTGAGGGCTTTTCCAAATATCTTTGTCATTTTAGAAAAAAATAAGCAGCATTAATTATGCTCATCATATTAGGAAACCCTCACCACTGTTTACTTCCAAGTTTTTAATTTTCTCGGATAGAAACTCAGTATCCATTGAACCGTTTCCCTCTAGTACACTTTGTTTCTGATCTTTGCCACTGTGCCAGTCCATCTAATGCAGGGATTTCTTGTTCTCCGACCCTCCACTTGACCTGACCAAGCGGGATTGCCTTCTCCAGGGATTGTTCTCCCCTGATAACATGCACAAAGTATGTGAGGTGGAATTTCACCATCATCACTTCTAAAAACATTTATACACTTCTATTTATGTAGGTTTCCTCAGGACCCCTGCTGGTATAGTGGTTATGCTGTGGGCTGTGAACTGCAAGACTAGCAGTTCGAAACCATCAGCCACCTGCTCCTTGGGAGAGCGATAAAGTGTGTTAGTCTGAGTTGACTAGAGAAACAAATATATGTGTGAAAGAACTTTATATTTATGCATCAGAAAAAGGGCCCAGTCCAGATCAAGTCCATAAGTCCGATATTAGCCCATAAATCCAATATCAGCTTATGAATTCAGATTCACACAGAGCATGCAATGATGCTGAATGCAGGAAGATCACAGACTAGTGTGTGCAAAGTCCTCTGGGTCCCAATGGCAGTGGAAGCATCTCCAGGGCTCTGTCTGCCATCAGTGTGGCTCCATGTGGCTCGTCAACAGGAATGTGTAGCAGAGCGTGTTTTTCTCGCATCTGAGGAGGAAGAGAAGTCCGAGAAGGCTCATGAGAGGGCCGTGTCCACAAGGAGGGACCAATCGGGTTGTGGCCTGATTGACAGGCTAGACTCCACCCCTATGACCTATTTATCAGGCTGACATGAAATTATGTAACCACCACAGGAACCTCTCTACTGGGTAAAGAATTAGTCTTGGAGACCTGTCCTGACATAAGGGGGTCCCTCTGGATATCAGTCCACTCAGTGCAATGTGTGATGGCGAATGGAATTGTTTTAGAAATTTCCTTTTTAGCTTACTCATTTCTGATGTTTAGAAACACACCTGATTTTTGTGTGTTGATTTTGTACTCTGCAATTTTTCCTAATTTACTTATCAGCTTTAGTAGCTTTCTTGTGGAGCCTTTGGGATTTCTAGATGTAGGGTAATGCCATCTATTAATAGGTGTGGTTTTATTCCTTCTTCCCAATTTAGGTATTATTGTGCCTTTCCCTACTTGCAATAGCTAGCAGATAACTTTTTGGTATTGATTTTGAAATCAATTACGACGAGAAGACACATGGTCTTCAAAAGTTTATAGGGGAGGCGATGGGCTGCTTCACCATGAAGCTAAAATCTCCTTCCCAGCCACTGGCTGCCAGAAACTCACCGAAGTGGACGACAAACGCACACTTCACACCTTTTCTGCGAAGCGAAGGACCACGGAGCGCGCCGCCGAGGCGCTGGGCGATGTTGCCCCCGCGCCGGGTGTGTGTGTGTGGGGGGGGGATGGCCAGCCAGGCCCCAGGCAGCAAGGTGCCCGTCCACCTGCTGCCGAGTAGGGGCGCTCCGGGCCCAGGAGAACTGGGGAGCGGGCCTGCCAATCTGCCGCGGCTGCACCGTGGGTGCCGTCTGAGCGTCCCCAGCCTGGGGGCAGAGATCCCAGGACTGCCGGTGGGTGGCCGGGGGCCCCAAAGAGCCCCCAGGAGGTTGTGAACAGAGAGCGCCAGAAGCCAGGACGGGCCGGAGGAGGCCGAAGAGAAACGCAGGCACACACTGCCAGGAGACGAGGCTGCCCTCGCTGAGGGCTTCGGTCAAAAGTAAAATAGCCTTGAATTTAAAAAAGAAGTTCATAGGAAGAATTCCATTATCTTTTCATTCCATTTCACTGTCCGCTTTTTGAAGCCCCCTCATGCTTTGTATTATTTCAGTCCTTTTATATTTGCTCAGATTTTTACTGTGGCACAAAGTAGAGTCTGCCTTGGTAAACGATCTATGTCTATTTGCAAAGAACGTGTACCCTGTTGTATGGGCTGAGTATTCAGTATTAATTAGGTCATAATTTTTTTCAGGTGTTCTATCTCGTTACTGTTTTTTGTCTCCTTATCCATCTGCTACTGAAGGACGTTTGGAAGTCTTCAAATGTAACTGGGTTCACCCATTTCTCTCTTCAGCTCTATCGGGTTTTGCTTCATGAATTCTTAATTTCTGTTTGTAGGCACATACAATTTAGAATTAGGTCTTCATGATAAATTTGTCCGTTTATCATTCTGAAAGCTCCCTAGAACTTTGGTAAATATTATTTGGCCTGAATACCTGCTATTTATACAACCATGCCAACTCTCTTGCTTAGTGTTTGCCTTATTTTTTGGGAACTTTTCTTTATACAGAAAGTGCTTTTTATTTTTGTAGCCAGCATATATTCAAGGCTTGTGTTTTATCTCATGTGATATCTCTGCTTTTTAGTCAGTATATTTTGACTGTTTACATCTAATTAATGTAAGATTTAAATCTACCACCTATTCTCTATTCATCGTAGCTGCTCTTAGTTGCTTCTCCCTCTTGATTTTATCTCTGCCTACTGGTTTGTTAGCGATCATGACTTGTTTAATTTTTAAGTTTACTAGGATTCATTTTAAAAGCATATTTCCATGTCCTCTCTCCTATCATTTGTGCTATTGTTCTATATTTAGTGCTGCATAATACACTTTAGTGCTTCTGGAAAATCATATAAATTAAGAAAAGTGTCGTGTGGGTCTGTTGTGGTAAGCTACCACACGCCTCACCCCCAGGGGTGCCCCTGGCCTAATTTTTAGACTCTTATGAGTATGTTACCTTCTGTGAAAAAAGTTTGCAGATGCACCTAAGGGAAGGATTTTGAGATGGGGAGAGTATCATGGTTTCTCTAGGTGGGCCCAGTGATGTAATCGTCAATGTCCTGTGTGATGGGGAGAGAGGGGGAGGTATTGTGGCAGAAGCTCAGGCAGCACTGTGAGTTAGGTGTTGGACTGCTAACTGCAAGGTGGGAGGCCCAAACCCACAAGTGTCTTCTCAAGCACCTGTCCTCCTAAAGATATACAACCTTGGAAACCCTGCCCTGTAGGGCCACCACGAGTCTTAGCCACCTCGATCAATGGCAGAGATGCGATGACAGAGCCAGAGGGTGGAATGAGGCCAGGTTTTTAAAACCCACGAACCCAGGGATGGCAAGGAAGCAAGAGGCTCCCAGAAGGCACCAGCCCTGCTAATGCCTGGATGTGAACGTGGAGAGACCTGAGGTGAAGGGGTTACAGGTTGGGCTGCTGATCGAGAAGTCAGCAGTTCAGAACTACTAGCCGCTCTCGGGACAAAGATGGACAGTCTGGGAGCCCCACAGGGACAGTTCTATAGGTCACTGTAAATGGGCACCAACCCGATGGCCGTGAGCTCGCTTTCACTTTGCCTCCAGAAGTGCTGGGGCAGCGATTTGTGTTATTTGAAGCCGCCGAGTTCTTGTTCATTTGTTACAGCCGTTACAGGACATGAATATACCTACGATTTTCACTCTTTCCAGCGCTCTTGATTTCTTTGAACGGGCTGGAGTTTCCATCTGGTGTGATTACATTCTGTTGAGTGAACAACTTTAACTTATCTTGCCGATCTGCTGACAGTAAATTCTCTCAGCCTTAGCTTCTCTGAAGATCTTTATTTCTCCTCCATTTCTGAAAGAAACCCTGTGCGCTCATGTGAAGTAGATAACACCTCACTGACTCTTAAGCAGCTACTGGCAGCACTGGAGTTCACTGCAGCTGCAACAACAAACCCCATCGATGTGGGCCCACACAGCCCTACCCCAGCTACTTACAGGTCAGCTATAAAGTGTAGGTGCATCTGTAAGAAAACATGTCTTGTAAATTAGGTTGGGGGTTTACATTTCAGAAAATTAACTTTGGATTCAACAATTTAACAACTAACCAAACCCCCCAGTAGTTGACCCTGCTGCACCCACTTTTTTATTTTATTTTATTTTATTGGGGGTTCTTACAGCTCTTATCACAATCCATACATATATCCGTTGTGTCAAGCACATCTGTACATATGTTGCCATCACCTTTTTAAAAACATTTTCTCTCTACTTGAGCCCTTGGTATCAGCTTCTCATTTCTCACTCCCTCACTCCATGAACCCTTGATAATTAAAATTTTTTTTTTTTTCATGTCTTACACCAACTGCTGTCTCCTGTTACCCACTTTTCTGTTGTCCGTCCTCCTGGGAGGGGGCCATACGTTGATCATGGTGAATGGTTCCCTCTTACTCCCCCCACCCCCTTCCCCTTCCCCTCTTGATATCTCTGCTCCCATTATTGGTCCTGAGGGGTTTATCTGTCCTGGATTCCCTGAGTTTCCAGCTCTTATCTGTACCCGTGTACATGCTGTGGTCTAGCCGGATTTGTAAGATAGACTTGGGGTCATGATAGAGGGTTGGGGGGGGGCATTAAAGCACTAGAGGAAAATTATGTGTTTTGTTGGTGGTATACTGCACCCTGACTAACGTGGTCTGCCTTGTGGCCCTTCTGACAGGGGTGTCCAATTGACTACTGATGGGCTTTGGGTCTCCACTCTGCCCACCACCCCTACACATTGATATTTTTTTGTTTTGTTTTGCATCTTTCATGCTTGATAACTGATCCCACTGACACTTCCTGATCACACAGGCTAGTGTGCTTCTTCCATGTGGGCTTTGTTGCTTCTGAGCTAGATGGCCGCGTGTTTACCTTCAAGTCTTTGAGACCCCAGATACCATATCTTTTGATAGCCGGGCACCATCAGCTTTCATCACATTTGCTTATGCACCTGCTTTGTCTTCAGCGATCATGTCAGGGAAGGACTGCATCCACGCCTTACTCTTTCTCCCTCTTGTGCATTTCTTTCTTCTCTTTGATGCCAGTGAACATCCGCTTGTGTTCTAGCCCATTGCCGTATGCACCTTCCTTCCTGGCTGCCCAGCCAGCAGCCTCCACAGCCTGTTCCCTTTGGTTTGAAAACCTTCATCTTTGTATCACACACACACACACACCCCTCTTGTAACAGTGACCTCATATAGTAGTTCTTTTGTGGTTGATGACTTTCACTCAGCATGAGATATCTCATGAGCTCTCCAGCGCTTCCTGGTTTCATTTTGTTTCAGTGTTGCATAATACTCTTAAGGTGGCTTTTGATTGCATGGAAGGCTGATGCCCCAACTTCTGCATTGGTCAAGGGCCCACGGGCTTCAGTACATGCAGAGAATTCCCAGCTGACTCCATTATTCTTCTGGACTGTCTGCTCCCCCATGAGACCTGTACTGCCCCTCATAGATGCCCCCCCCCAGTGAGAAGTGTACTGCTCCTCATACATCCCCATCCCCCCAGTGAAGTGTACTTCCCCTCATAGATCCCCCCCAGGGAGAAGTGCACTGCCCCCCCACCCCCCAGTGAGAAGTGTACTGCCCCTCCTATAGGTGCTCACCTGGGTTTCTTTGGTGGCCAGGATTTCTCCCTTGGGGCTTCAGCATTTGGACCACGACACACCAACCTGTGTTTCTCTTCACACTACTAACTACGTGAGCTTCTGCAGTATTTTGTCTTGTATTAATTCCAGAAAACTCTTAACGACTTCTGTCTCTTTCTTCCACTAGGTGTACAATTATGTGCGTTTTTATTTGATGTGGCCCCCCAGCTTTGGGCGGATTGATCTGTGTTCTCTGGGTCTGTTTCCTCCTCTTATCTGAACAGGCACACAAGACCCATTGCTCAGTTTCACTGGTTCTTTGCTGTATCGGCTGCGGATAAGAGAAATGAATTAATCATCTTCAGCATTATAGTTAAGCTCACATTTCTGTTTGACTTTTTGTTGTTTTCATTTGTTGGGCCCATCTGTTCAGCATCCTGCTCACATGTTCCCCTAGTTTTGAAATAATAATCTTGGTTAAAGTCTCTTATGGTTCTTATATGTAGGTTAAATGTTCTGTTAATGGCAAGATCGTGGCTCAAGCCCACCAGCCACTTTGCTGGCAAAAGGTAAGATTATAGTCTCGGAAACCGTAGGGAGCATTTCTGTTCTGACAGCAGTCGCAAACAGTTAACAAAAACTCTCTGTGCTGCTGTCTCCACCCTTGTGTAGAGATACGCACTCTTACATGGTGATGCAGCTAAGATTCCACAGGGTGATCACTAAGGGACAAACCGTGCACAGCACCCTTAGAGGTGCTCAGTCAGTGTGGTGTTCTGGCTTCAGGATTGTGTCCTGTGAGGTAACTGCGAGTGTGAACAGACTGGATAGTAGTTGGTTGTTGGTTTATTCGTGGGAAGGCTGCCTCTGGGGCTTGTTCTGTTGATGGCTTTCTCTCTCGACAGTGATTTATTTTTTTCTTTTTGTGTCTGATTTATTTTTTTAATTGACTGTTGTACGAGTATGTGACAGGCCAGTAGAGAATCAAGTGAACCGTATTTATGCCTAGAAAATGGCCTGTCTCATTCTGGGGAACGGAGTTAGTCTCATTTCCGTAGTGTACCCAAGCCAAAAACACTGCCATTGAGTCATCTCCCACCCAGGGCAACCCTACAGGACAGGGCAGAACTGCCCTTGTGGGTTTCCGGGACTGTAATTCTTTATGGGAGTAGCAAACCCCATCTTTCTACCCAGGAGTGGCTGTTGGTCTTGAACTGCCCGTTCCTCCAGTGGTGTGCTACTGCACCCCATGCTTTCTGAGTCTCCCATGACCACAGTTCGCTCTGTCGCCTCTTTCTCCATGCTCTCTTCTCATGGGGAAGGGCGCCTCCCTCCCCGTTCTGATCCTGCCTCGGGTGCCAGGCTGCTGGTGCTGCTCATGACATGGGTCCAGGATCATGGAGATGTGGGGTTTGTCGGCTCTCCTGGGGCTTCTCCTCTCTCCAGCTCCAGCCTGCCTGGAGCAGTCTCCAAGTGGGCTTTTCCAGATGGCCTTGTATGTGGAGGCCTGGGTGGGACACCCTGACTCAGGGCACTGAGCATTTGGGGATGGATTTAGCCCTGTTAAGAAGGGACCCTCCAAAGCTGTTGGTATGTTTTATTAAACCGTTGTATTTTATGGTTTAATTAAAGATGGCAACCAGTGGGTCTGAAGTGCCGGCCTTGCAGTTAGCAGCCCACTGCTTAGACCTACTTTACCCCAGGGCTCCTTCCCAAGTGCAGGAGGGGGAGGAAGGTAGGTGAGGAGAAGGAAGGCTTCCCTAGGTGGGAACCAGGGGTTTCCAGGCAGAGAAAGAAATTAGGGCATGCACTCACTCATTCACATGCAGACAAGTCTGTTGGCAGTACCGACATCAAGACCCCCTGCCTTAGAGGGACCCATGGCCTAAGGGCAGGGAAGATGGACAGGATTTGAATATAGATTGAAGGGAGGTCAGGTGAGACAGGGAGGCAGACAGGGCAGTAGAATTATTTTACGCAAGGACTGGGTCAGAGCTAGTTAGGTTTCTTGGGTGAGAAATACCTCGGTCCTTGGCTTTGCACAAGAAAGAATTCACGGTGAAGCCTGCTTTGTGATCCAAGGGAGTTTTTATAAAGGACAGAGGCGGTTTCAGGCGTTACAGTAAACTGCATACAAGCCAGAGAGAGCGACAGAGCCTGCAGCCCCGCCTTGTGGGACAGGGAAGGAGCAGCTCGAAAAGAGGGAGGTGGGCTCCCTGATTCTGGCTTTTCAGGGCCCTCCGCTGGGAGGTGTGATCCACAGTACTGGTTGACCTCATTGGCTGAATTAAGCCCACCTGGCCTAGATTGGGGCCCTCCCAGGTCAAGTGCCTTTCGGTCTCAAAGGCCTGAGTCTGCGCATACCCCCTCGCCTTTATGGGCTTCCAACTTCCGGTAAAGGGTGGAGGGAGGCCTGAGCGTGTTGAGAGAACCCCTAGTTCCTGTTCTGCTACCTCACACTACCTTCATCAAAGGTGGTTGGTTCAGTGCTACCCAAACCCCCTGCCGTCGGGTCGATGCCGACTCAGTG
>NW_022111320.1:54354390-54359967 GCF_000313985.2 Echinops telfairi | reverse complement strand
CCTGCCACTCTGCCGCCGCCTGCAGATTTAGTCCGAGACGCCCTGTGGGGGTGGTCCTGAGTCAGCGCAGAGGGACTGCCCGGCAGTGGTTGCGGAGCCACTCCGCCAGCCCCGCCCCCGTCTGAACTCTCTTCAGTTCAGACTCTCCCTTTCCAGAAAAAGTGGGCGTTTCCTTGACCCACCCGGGCTGAAGAGGACGCGGGCTGGAAGCATGTGGTGCGCACTGCGCGGCTGGCTGCGCGGGGCCCGGGCGCCAGCGGCGCGCGCTCTGGTCAGCGTGGGCGCCCGGCGCCGGGAGGAGCACAGCTACGTGGTGGTGGGCGCGGGCTCGGCGGGCTGCGTGCTGGCCGCGCGGCTCTCGGAGGACCCCCAGGAGAGCGTGCTGCTGCTGGAGGCCGGGCCCAAGGACGTGCTCGTGGGGAGCAAGCGGCTCCTGTGGAAGATCCACATGCCCGCGGCCCTCGTGGCCAACCTGTGCGACGACAGGTACAACTGGTACTACCACACGGAGCCGCAGCCGGGCCTGGACGGCCGCGCGCTGTACTGGCCCCGCGGCCGCGTCTGGGGCGGCTCGTCGTCGCTCAACGCCATGGTCTACATCCGCGGGCACGCCGAGGACTACAACCGCTGGCACCGGCAGGGCGCCGTGGACTGGGACTACGCGCACTGCCTGCCCTACTTCCGCAAGGCGCAGGCCCACGAGCTGGGCGCCAGCAGGTACCGCGGCGGCGAGGGCCCTCTGCGCGTGTCCCGGGGCAAAAGCAACCATCCGCTGCACCAGGCGTTCCTAGAGGCGGCGCAGCAGGCGGGCTACCCCTTCACGGAGGACATGAACGGCTTCCAGCAGGAGGGATTCGGCTGGATGGACATGACCATCCACGAAGGTAGCGTGGGCCCTCCCCTCTCGCCAGCCCAGGTCATCAGGTGGAAGCACAGTGTGGCCTGGAGGCCGCAGTGCAACCCCAGCCAGGCCCATGAGGCAGGGTGCCCTCTCTGGACCCCTCTTGGGGAGGGTAATGGAGAGTAGCTCTGCACCGACAGAGCCTGAGGCTTCCGCAGAGCTCTCAAAGGGGGACATCATCCTCTATCCCCAGGTGCCGGAGCTGCCTTTCCTCACGGGGTCAGAGGCACGGCTGAGTCAGGCCCCCTCCCCACCGGCTGCCCTGGGCTCCTCGGGTGATGCTGGCAGGGCAGGGCAGGACTAGGCAGGCTCGCTTGCACTGGGAGGGGGCTGTGGCTGATGTCCACTCTGTCCGCACAGGCAAGCGCTGGAGTACTGCTTGTGCCTACCTGCACCCGGCACTGAGCCGCCCCAACCTGAAGGCCGAAGTCCAGACGCTGGTGCACAGGGTGCTGTTTGAAGGCACCCGGGCAGTGGGGGTGGAGTACGTCAAGAACGGCCAGAGCCACAGGGTAAGCAACAGCGGCAGCCGGGAGAGGAGTGGGTGGTGACAACCCCCTCCCCCCCCTGCTGTGAGCAGCTGGAGGTCAGGAAGCCCCCAGTCCAGCCACTTCCAAGGAACCCGTAGTGGCCCCCACAAGCCCCTTTTATTCCTTGCCCAATCAACACCTCCTCTCAGGGCATCACCCCCATACACCCCTCTCCACCACTGGGCCAGCTGTCGAGACCATCTGGGACAGGGTAGAGCCGTCTCTGTGGGTTTCCGAGGAAGAGTCTAGCAGGGTGTAACCCACCCCCCCCACCCCCGGGGCACCTGCCATTCTGCACACGTGTACAGGTGTATTATGTGCCAAGGAAACTGTTACACGTCTGCGTGCTCAGGGTTCTGCAGCCCCTCAGGCAGCGCGGGCTCTGCTCATTTCACTGAAGCCCCTCGTTTCACCGCCAGGCTGGGGTGGCATGCACTAGTCCGTGCACGGTATTCATGAGAACACTCCGTAGTCCCTTGTCCTCACTGCTGGGACAGTCCTGACTGCACACCTCCCCCACAGTCCTTCACCAGCAGGCCACCTCTTGGTCCCTGAGCTGGAGAAGGGCAGTGTGAACATGTGCCCCCCCCCCCAGGCTTACGCCAGCAAGGAGGTGATTCTCAGTGGAGGCGCCATCAACTCCCCACAGCTGCTCATGCTCTCAGGCGTGGGGAACGCAGATGACCTCAAGAGACTGGGCATCCCTGTGGTGTGCCACCTTCCAGGTGAGTGCCTCATAAACAGAATGGGGTGGGCAGTGTTTACCCCGGGACTGTTTACCCAGGTGACTGAGGTCCTCCTGGATTCCATTCCCTGAACCCTCCCCGCTTCCTTACCCATCAGTAACCCACTAAGAGAAGAGGACTAGCATGTCGTCACCATGGTGACTTTGTGGCAAGAGGGAGACCCTACCCCTTCGCCACAGGAGTCCTCAGCAGCCCTGAGGACGCTGCTCCCAGTGAGTCACCTCAACCAGGCCAGTAGTCAGATCACCAACTGGAGGGCAGGGCCTTTCACATGTGGACCACATCTGAAGAGGCCGGGCTGGTCAGTGGCAGTGACCAGCGTCCCCTTGAGCTTAGAGGAGGATGACACCCAGAAGTGGTCAAATCTGGGGGAAGGCCGTGGGTGAGGGACCAGGGCTTTGCCCACGTCTGGGGGAGGCCAGACGAGGTTGGAGCAAGCAGGAGTTGGCTGGGTAAGTAGAAAGGAGAGCCTTTCAAAATGAGGGGGCGTGTTGGGATGCCAGCGAAGCCCCCTGTGTAGCTGGGTTTCCTGACCACCCCTCCTGTTTCAGGAGTGGGCCAGAACCTCCAGGACCACCTGGAACTGTACATCCAGCAGGAGTGCACCCGCCCCATCACGCTGCACTCGGCACAGAGACCCATGCAGAAGGTCCGGATCGGCCTGGAGTGGCTCTGGAGGTTCACAGGTGACTGGCGCACAGCTGGGCTTGGCTTGTATGGAATCCAGTGACCTTATGCAACACAGGGATGGGCACACAGGGCCTGCCCCCTGGGGACCATCTGGGGTCTGCAGAGGGAAGGTGCCATGAGAATCAGCATGTCTGTTCCAGCTTGCTGCCTAGCTGTAAGCTCTGGGCACTGTCCAGGCAAAGGGCTTTAGTAACTTTCCATTCCACATTTGCTGTGTGCTTCGTGATGAAAAGAGTCAGCACCCACCCACCCCGGGCCGCCTCACAGGCAGTGCCCGTGAGAACATGTGGGAGCAGAAATGGAGAGCCTCTGCAGTAGGGCCCTCCCGGGAGCATTCCTTCAGGTGCCGTCCTGTCTGTCTGCATCTCTTTGAAGATTTAAAAGAACTATTTCAGAGCAAGGTGACACTACTGTGTACTAGGGGTGAGGTGCACATAGCTTTTAGGGGACGAGAAGGAAACAAGCCCAGAGCGACAGTGTGGGACATGCCAGGCTTTCAGAACCGTGACTGAGCAGGAGGAGAATTTTTACACTGTCCCTGGAGGTAGGCATTTGGTGTGTTTTGAAGCTGAAGTGCCCTAGTCTGTCCTCTGGGTCAGGCGCATCCAGGCAGTGGCGCTGGTGAGCCCAGTCTGAGGAGGAGGACACAGAGAAGAAGGTTTGGGTCCAACCAGCAGAACAGAGCACGGGACGCGGAGGAGGGCTGCGGACGTTGGCGCTCGCCTTGTTTTAGGGTTGTCTAGTCAGAATCAGTGGCTCCCTCTCCACTCCCGTGTATGTGTGCATACCTATCTGTAGCCACCCAGAGCTAGGTGGAAACAGACGGGGGAAGAGTGGGTCCATCTGGAGCGTCCACTTCTTGCTGTTTCTTAGCACGCTGGAGCAGTCAGGAAAGATGAGAGCCTTGGAAACCCAAAGGGCCAGTTCTAGTCGCTCTGAGCCACAACCATTCAACAGCAAGGGGCTCAGTTTGGGGTTCAGAGAGAGAAGGAGAGACTGATGGACTTCAAGGGATTGGCTTGCATGATACTTAAGAGCTGGCAAGTACATGAGTGAGCCAGGCAGCAGGGAGTGGGCTGACCAGAGACCCAGGGAACAGTGACTAGACTAGCGTGTAGCCACACACGGGGACTATCACGTGCTCTCTCTCTCTCTCTGTCCTCAGGGCAGGGCGCCACTGCCCATCTAGAAACTGGTGGGTTCATCCGGAGCCAGCCTGGGGTTCCCCACCCGGACATCCAGTTCCACTTCCTGCCCTCCCAAGTGATTGACCACGGGCGGGTGCCCACCCAGCAGGAGGCTTACCAGGTCAGCTGCTGTCTCGGCCCCACAGGCCCTTCCTTGCTGCCGTCTCCCATCACACAGGGTCCTCAGGGCAGCACAGCAGCCTGCCCTGCTCAGCAAGGCTGAGGGGAGAGCAGCTAGTCTGCACAGTGCAGGGGGAAGACCCTGAGCTGCAGAGATGGACAGACTCGGTCTGCAGGAGTTGGGGTGGCGTCTTCTGGTCTGGCAGCCATTCATGAGAACGGGGGTGAGAGGTGGGCGGGTGCTAAAAGGAAGTCAGGTCCCACTGCTGACGCCTCTGGTTCCTGCAGGTGCATGTGGGGACCATGAGGGGCACAAGTGTAGGCTGGCTCAAGCTGCGAAGCACCAACCCCCGGGACCATCCTGTGATCCAACCCAACTACTTGTCCACAGGTAACTGACTAGCTGGGCCACTCATCCTGTCAACAGTGTTCAGAAGGTGCAGGTACAGGGAGGGTCAGCTGGGCGCATATGGGCACCCACAGCCCCCCCCACCCCCCCTTACAGACAAGGAAAAGGCTGGCTGTGTTTCTGCTCCGTAGCAGTGTACCCGTTGACAGCAAGGTGATCAGCACCTCGTGATCCACTGTCCACTTGGCTGGCTTACTGAGCTTCCGGGAGCCCTGACAGGTGGGAGGAAGCGTCTTACCTGTGTCTTCTCCTCCACAGACTCTGACGTTAGAGACTTCCGTCTGTGCGTGAAGCTGTCCAGGGAGATTTTTGCACAGAAAGCGCTGGATCCTTTCCGGGGGAAGGAGCTCCAGCCCGGGAGCCACGTGCAGTCCGACAGAGAGATAGACGCCTTTGTGCGGGCAAAAGCCGACAGCGCCTACCACCCCTCGTGCACCTGTAAGATGGGCCAGTCTTCGGACCCCGCAGCCGTGGTAGACCCACAGACCAGGGTCCTGGGCACAGAGAACCTGCGGGTCGTCGACGCCTCCATCATGCCCAGCGTGGTCAGCGGCAACCTGAATGCCCCCACCATCATGATCGCAGAGAAAGCGGCCGACATTATTAAGGGGCGGCCTGCCCTCTGGGACGAGGATGTCCCTGTCTACAAGCCCAGGGCCTTGGACACCCAGCGCTGAGGCTGCCCCTGCCCCAAGGATATGCCAGTAGGGCCGGGGCAGCTCTCCCACGCGCTGTTCCATGGAGGACACTGTGGTGCCCCTTCGGGGACTGAGGGGCGCATGAGAGCTTAGGACATGTGGCCAGCGCTGGTCAGTGAATCGCCTCCCCCTGGGAGTGGCTGTGTCCCAGCTGGGCTACCCTCCCTGCTTCTAGGAGGAGGGGTAACTCCCACGCCAGACACCTTTGCCCCATGTGTAACCTGGCATCCTCTAACCCTGCTGACGGGTTTCGAGCTCCTGCAACAGCCAGGTGCCTGCTAAGCCTGCTGTGTGTG
>NW_022111320.1:54327124-54354290 GCF_000313985.2 Echinops telfairi | reverse complement strand
GGGGGGAGGCTTCCAAGAAAGGGCATCTGTGACCCCAGGTTGCAAGCTTTCCATTTCATTGGGGGAACAACTCACCTGCCCTCCATCTCCTGGCTTTCCTCCCTGGCCTGGCGCAACCTGTGCTCCCTCCGCCGGCCCCTCAGAGGAGGTTGCAGCCCGATCCTCTTCCACACCAGTAGCCCTGATGAGAGGAGGGAATGCCACTCTGGTTGCACTACTATAAGCTTCATGAATTAAGGTTCTAAACCATCTTCCCGTTAACAGAAGTGCAGTGGTACCCCCGTACTTCCACACCAAAGTTGGGCCTGTGAGGGGACTCTCTCTTCCCCACCCTGGGCCCAGGGGACAGGTCAGGACACTGCTGAGGACAGGGTAAAACACAGCGAAGTGACACCATGTACTCTGGTACCGTGAAAACATTTGTAAAACAGCTCTGTACCCTTGACATTTTCAATACGCTTTCTCCCGACGATCAAAGCACAATGCGCTTTTGCTTGGGTTTCCTTTTTCCCTAGAGACGAATCCCCCGGCTCTGGGCGGCCACCTTCCCGGGGGTCAGTGGGGGGAGGCCCTGTAGCCACAACTGGCTTCTCAGGGACTTCTCTCTGAAATCTTAAACTGCTCCTTTTAAACCTCACTGGCATCACGCGTGGTGTACTGTTTGAAGGGAAGACCGAGAGGAAATTCTACATCCAAGTCTGACAATGTAATCATTTCTCCTAGCAGCAGTCACTGCCGCCGGGGGTGGTGGTGGTGGTGGAACGGGAACGGAGGAGCTGAGGTTCCTCCCCACCTACCTGTCCCCCCCACCAGGCAGGACGTGTGGCAGACTGGGTCAGAAGTGGAATGACGGGTCTGCTGCAGGAATGCTGTGATAGGTCATAACCGGCGTCTCCCAGGGGCTCTTAGCTGTCTTGGCTTCTGAGATGTCGACTGATTAAGTACAGTGGCTGTGTTTTTAAGACAGACAAACGTGAAGAAATGAGCCCGTTAAGGGCGTATCATTTGCTTAGCCTGCCAGGCTCCATAAGTTCCCACTCAGAAGATGTCAAGATAGAGCCAAACATGCAAACTCTGTTTCCAAAGAGACCGTGTGCCATTGGAGTGGGGGTGGGGGGAGTTCAGAAAGTCACAGACTCTTCATTTCCCACGCACTTTCTCAAGCCCCCTCATGTACCCTGAGGCCACAGAGACCAAGGTGGAGACTGGGGGGCTGGGGCTGGGACATGCAGCACAGGTCTGATTGGAAGCATTTCTACGCAGCCTAGCTCTTGGGCCCGGAGGTGGCCCACAGGTGGGCATACTGCACCACACATAACCGCAGAGCTGCCCAAAAGCCGCGTCACCTCAGAGAGAGACTGGTTGTTGCCAGAGCAGGAGGGGCCAGCGGGGTGAACAGGGCCCAGCCGGCACTCAGGCTCACAAGAAACTGGCCGGCTTCCGTGGGTAAGCCACTGAGCACAAGCCTGCAGTGGCTGAAAAGCGGGAGGGAGACTGAGAGCAGCTGACAAGCACAGCTGTGTGTTCTGGTGGCCGAGGCGAGGGGAGCCAGTGGCCCCGAGGAAGCCTGCGTGGCAGCTGTGTCAGCGTTCTTCCTGGGAAGTTAGCAGGTGAGGCTGGAGGTCCATGCAACAGCATGATCGGGGGTGGTTATTTATGTGGACGCTTACAGCCTTTATTCTTCCAGTTCAGGCTGAAAGACAATTTCCATACATTGCGATGGGTTGGTTCTCCAGCCAAACCATGTTCCATATCCCCAAGGCTGTTGATATTCCCACTAATAAGCCAAGTTAACATCCGATGCCCTCCCTGAGATCCTTTACAACAGTGGTTCTCAACCTGCCTCATGCCACAACCCTTTCATATAGTTCCTCATGTGGTGGTGACTCCCAACCATAAAATTATTTTCGTTGCTACTTCATCAATGTCATTTTGCTACTGTTATGAATTGGGCGACCACTGTGAAAGGGTCGTTTGGCTCCCAAAGGGATGGAGACCCACAGGTTGAGGACCACTGCTTTTCAAAGAACAGCAAACCTACCCTCCCATGGGCCCTACCTGGAAACAGGTCGTTACCACTTTCTGCCATGTGCCTGGACGCCGAGGTGCTCGCCTCTCTCCTCTCTGCGGCTGGTGCCAGGACGCCCTTGTTCTCTGCCTCCCGGTCACCGTCACCACAGAGGGGGAGGAAGAGATGTGGCTTTAGAGAAAGGAACCTTTTTTTTAAGGGGTTAGGGTTGCAAAATAAAGCATGGCTGGAGTATGCGGGTGGATGGCGGGGGAGGCTGGTAGGGAAGCCCTCAGTTCTGGCTCAAATCCGTATTTAAAAGGAGCCCACCGCCCACCCGTCACAGCGCGAAGTCTGGGCAGGACCAGCATGAAGCACGGGCTGGGCTTACCTGGTGGCTGCTGCTGTTGCTCCCTTCACAGGGCCAGCCCTGGGCTGGGGGCTCCACAGCCATCAAGAGGCTCTGGTGCCTCCTGGGCCACGGCTGGTTCTGGAACATCTTAGGATAAGGCTGGAAAAGGCTGCCTGACCTGACGGGGTCCTGTGGTCTGATGGTTCCCAAAGAACATGGCAGCGCCCACTCTCAACTCACCGGGACCTCCCAGCTGCATCCCCATTTGGGGAAGGATGAGGAATGGCAGAACACAACTGTCCTGTCACTGTGTCCACACCAGAATGGCGGGGCGGGTGGGGGTGGGAAGAGAGGGGACTCAAGAGGGAGAGAGTTCATCTTGAAAAGGTTCCTGAAACCAAGGGGGAAAGGACATCTGCTCTAAATGCTTCTTACAGAGAAAAATGTGATACGAGATGCGAGTTTGAAACCAGGCTCAGGACCCATCAAGGCTGCCATTCACGCACCGGTGGGAAAGGGAGGTGGGGCTACCAGAACGCTGGCCTGGGGACGCTGGCCCAAAGGACTGAGCCGCACAGAAGCCGCCGAACAGAGGTTGACAGGGGAAGCCCTTGCGGGCAACCTGCCCGCCTCTGGAGCTGGCCCCAAGGACCCCTGAGGACGGGGCAGGAGTTCACGCCACAGCCCACACAGAGCCCTTGGAAAACACTTGCTGGCAAAAGGGAGCCCCTGCCAAGGACAGATTATAATAAAAATGATTACACAGTTTTATTCTGAAGAACATTTTGCATTTTAATAAAAAACAGAAGGAAACAAAAGAGAAAACCAAAAAGGACTGACGTCAGGAAACAGTCATTTACAAACCTTGGAAGTGTTTTTGCCTGGATCTGGAGTAAGCGTGTCTTACGAAGAGGTTTGTCAGGTCTTCATAACAAAGTGTTATTTACAAAACATGAACAAAACAGGTTATCTATGTAGTATTTAAAAACCTGAACCCAAAATTGCTACCTGCATGTTGGATGGCAGGAAATCGATCCCCTGCCAGGATAACTTAACAAAGTCAGCAAGCTCCCGTTTTAACTGAAAGGGGAGCCTCACCAGAGCTGACTTACCCCAAAGCGAGTTTTCCTCAGGACAGTCGGGGTGAGTGCATTCTGGTGAACAAAACAGGAACACAGAAACACGCAACCAGCCCTCGCCATTCGCATATAAAAGCCCTCCAGGAGAACACACAGCACTGCAGCAACAGTGTCATCAGAAGGCAACGATACGATCGGACAGACCGGGACACTCTCTCCACCCCTCTTTAAAGTAAGCACCACCAGTTCCCGCCGCCGGGCGCCAATAGACCTGTGCAATTCTTTCTGCACCTGAGGAGTAAAAAGGATCCTGCCTGGTCAGTTGCGATCCCCCCACCCTCCCCCAACACACACACACACACCAACACACACACTGTGAATGCCACAGGGTCAGAGGGACCAGCTTGACCCACTCTGAAATCACCTTATCAGAAGGTTAAAGTTAACAAACAACAGAGAGAGAGAAGGGAAAGGAGGGGAAACAGAATGCATCCTCAGCCCACGGTGGTCGGGGCGCCTGTCAAATCCGAGAACGCACCCACATGCGTCTTGTGTGAAGAAAGGTGGCGAGTGGCTTAAAGTGTTCTAGAAAAATGTCTGTGGTTGCCAAGTTCTATTGGGCTCAGAAATTCCCCTCCAGGTTTTCCCGAGGACGGGGGCTGGCTCTGTTTGCTCGCCTCCGGGGTCACCCGAGTGAAAACACGACCGGGTTCTGGACTTCCGTGGAGACTACAATTATTAGGGTCCACGGGTATTGCTGCAGTTCAAATACGGTACAATAATTACAAAATATAGACCATCTCTTTACAAATACAAATGATAGTATATTACAAGTCATATACAGCAAATCTCTAATTTTGAAACAAACTAGCGTTAATCTACGATTACCTGGGTGCAAATGCATTGCTATTCCAGTTTAGTCACCCTCCGAGGTGCCGTCTGAGAATGCGCGTCACAGACCTGAACCCCTGGTTGTAAGGGCGTGCTCCCCTCTCACAATGGTGCTGGTAGTTAGATCTGACATACACGCTGTATTTCAGAAGAGCTGAACGGGAACCAGGAAGCAGTGCATTGGGGGAAGGTTTAGAAATGGATCTGCTGGGCCCGGTGAATGTCTGATATGCTCGGCTGAGGTAACGACACAGGTGTGGTGACCGCCATCACCTTTTTAACCCGCCCTACGAGGTGGCGCAGGGTGGGCCGTGGCCCTGCGCGTCTGCCTTCCTCGCCCATCTGCTCAGAGGGGGCTGGACCTGCCGCTTCCCACAGGGTCCCTCGGGGCTGGCCGGAGGGGGCGGAGCCTGTGGGGCACAGCGGCGCTCCGCACCTGCTCTCCGCCAGGTGTATGGCTTCCTTGAGGCGTGACCTCACTTGTAGGAAAGTCTGAAGTGAATGAGCACTCCACACTAGTGCCTAAGCCTTCCTAACTACGAGGCACTTTCCCCACTGCCCCGCCCGCCCCCTCCGTGGCTGCGCCCGTCACCCCCAGCCCCCACTGGTGCTACAAGGTGGTGATGCATATCATTTCATCTGCCAGGTCCTCCTCGTATCTCCCAGGGTCTGGCTCTTCGTCGCTGTAGCCAGGACCGAAGTCTTGTAGCTCACAGTCCTGCTGCGGTGAGACGGGGCCCATGGCACCGTTGGCCCGGGCACTCACACCCCCGCTAAGCAGGTGGCTGGCGGCACTCTCCATCTCATCGATGGTGAGGTCACAGGCATCGGCAATTTCATGCTTTGTGGCCGACACAAATTTGGGGTCCCTTGCGTACCGTCCTAAGCCTTCAGAAATGAGGACCTGTGCAGGGAAGAGGAGCTAGAGTCAAAGGCAGGGCTGGACTTTCAGGGCCTGGATCATGTCTGTGTCTGGCTGCTTCACCATGCCTAAACGTTGTCTGTAGATAAAAGCAGTCAGGTTCTACAGCCAACCCACTGCAAAATGTAGCAAACCGTTTGACATCTTTTGCCGATACTGATCACAGATTACGCCCCCTGGGAAGGGGCTGGGGCTGTGTTCAAGGTCAACTAGCACTAGGTCAAGACACTGACTCACCTCATTGCTTGCTTATGTTTCTCACTCATGCTATTACCTATTAAGTATGCAACACACTAGCTGTGTGACATGCGTGCCTTATGAAAGATCTCTATGTCCCATTACATAGAACCATTGGAAAATACGTTCTCGCGCTCAGTCCTGACATGGGACAAGGAGGCCCTGTGCCCCGCTGTCTGTCTGTCTTTACTATCTTCCACAATCGCTAAGTCATTCCTGAGGACCCGTTCAAGTATTGGGGACCCCCTCACCCCAATAGGAAATGAGGGAGAACCCAACCCAGGCACCAATGCACGAAGCATGCTAAAACCCACCAACATTAGGACAGTGTGGGCTGGACCTGCTGCTTCCCAGGGGTTCCTGGAGGGGGAGGCTAGAGTGGGGGCTAAGAACTTGGTACACTGCTGTGCTCGAAGTTTGGCACTTATTTCGGGTTTCTGAGACTGACAATCTTTGTTAAAAGTAGGATGCCTCATTTCTGTCCCACAGAGCGGTGGGTGGGTTTGAACCATCAACCTTGTGGTGAGCGGCCCCATACTTGGCCCACAAAACCACCAGGGTTCCTTCCTACATGACACATGCATAGGAATGAAGGCAAGTGGTTCTGACACTGAAGCGGTCATCGGAGCTCAAACCCTGCCTGTGGCCCAGGAAAAATGCATGGATACACACCGTGGAAAGTGGCTTTGATGTGAACCATTAGCACACGCATTGCACTGGGCAAACCTGCTCCACACGCCCTCTTTAAGGTGACAAAAAGCAAGGGGGTTACTTTGAGGATGAAGGTTGTCCGACACATATGCATCCCCACATCCAATACCCTCATGTGGACAGAAGAAGGAAGACAGAAGAATCGGTGTGGTTGAACCGTGGTGCCCGAAGCGAATATTGAAAGCACCGTGGGAAGCCAAAGAACAAGCAGATCTGTCTCCCAAGGAGGAAGGCCAGAGAACTCCTTAGAGGCAAAGGTGGCGTGCCTGCCTCTTATGTACTTCAGACAAGGAGTCAGGAAGCACCAGTCCCTGGGGAAGGAAACCGTGCTCGGTCGAGGGGATGGGCAGTGTAGAAGACAGCCTTTAATGAGGTAGATTGGCCCAGTGGCTGTGTCCATGGGCTCAGATGTAAGGGCAGCGGTGACGTGGTGCAGCACTGGGCAGTGTTGGGCACTAGGGGCTGGAAGGGACGCAGCAGCAGGAGCAATGTCTGCCCTGATGGCACAATGGCTAAGCACTTGGGTTGATGGTTTAAACCCATGCAGTGGTCTCTGGGAGATAAGACCCAAGGATCCATTCTCTACTAAAGGCTACAGCACAGGCCTAGGAAGGCCTAGAGGGGGGTCTCCTTTGTCACAAAATTCTCCTTTTTTGCTGGGAGCTGAGTGCCACAAAATATCATCCACCGCCCCTGCCTTGCTTCGACTCCTAGCAGCCCCACCAGACTGGGTTTCCGGGACCAAGTCTGTATGGGAGCAGCCAGCCTCCTCCTTTCCCTCTGCTCAGCTGACAGGTCTGAACCAAGGACCCTGCAGTTAGCAGCCCAGTGCTTCTTCCATTCCACGCCCCCCTACCCACCCCACCCCCGCCCCACCAGTACGGGTCGTTTGTGAGGATTGGCAGTGGTGGCCCTGTTTCATATTCATGTTGTAAGGCATGTTCACGTGCGTGGCCTTTCCTCTTTTAGGGGATTGGAGTTCACGCTACCATGTGGGGGCCTGGCCCCAAAGCTGCTGCGCCTCGCTGCCCCGCTCCTGGTGTGTGCTTCTCCAAGGCCAGGAGAGGGCGTACTCACTGCCTCCACCAGGCTGTCCGCACTCCTCTGCTTGTCGCTGTTTTTGTTCCGGAAGCTGCTGGGGACAGTCAGGCTGGCCGGCGTGAACGTCCGATAGGAGATGTCGGGCTCATCCGTGTACCAGGAGCTGCGGTGCAGGGACGGCAGGCTGCCGTTGACCTGGTCCAGGGACTCGGTCTGCTCTACCTGGATCAGGGGGGTGTAGCAGGGCGTCCAGTCCTGGCAGGGAGGGGTTGCTGGAGGAGTGGCCCATGAGAGGGCCGAGTGGCTCGGGGAGTACTTCTGGGCCTGGCTTGAATCTAGGCCAGCAACTGCCATGATCTGGGGAGAGAGGAGAAGATGGGGAGACCAGAGGGCCTTCACGTTCAGCCCTGTGGTTGCGCGACAGGCCAAGTGGGTGGACTTCAGAAAGGTGTGAACGCACTGGGGAAAGTTAAGTTCACTGGCAGTGAGGCACCCAGCTTCCCAGCAAGCTGTTTCCCTGGGGATCCACACTCCATCACCAAAGACTGCTGCCAACTGAGAACCAGCCGCTACTTCCCGAACCTGCTTCAGAATCAGCAGAGACGGGCAGGCTGCGAACGATGTGGAAGAGCCTGCTGCCACGCTTGCTTCAGTGTCGGAATGTGACTATTAACTAACTACGTGAGCAGACTGCTGCTCAGTGTCAACACAACCAGGGACAAGCAACAATCCCCCAGCTCACAGAGAAGTGCAGCTGGCCGCGCCTGTTCTACAGGGACCGGTCAGTCAGCAGCTTCGGGTGCCCTCAGAGGCCAGGGCACAGTCCCTGCTGTGCACACCTACAGCTCTGCCTGGGGAGGCCCACGCGGTGGCGCGTGATCCAGAGGTCTGCAGGGAGCAGAGGGAAGCTGGACGTGGCCTGGCCAAGCCTAAGTAGGGGGAGGGGCGGCATTGTCCTGCCTGTGCCCCTTCCTACTGGGTACCCAGCTGGGCCTCCCAAAGGCTGGTCCTTCTGTGAGAATTCAGGACAGAAATCAGTAGGTGACGAGCGAAGGCGGTGGGCAAACCTGTGAAACAATGAGCAGCACCCTCAGTCATTAGGGGCAATGCAGATCCAATCTGCAAAGAGACACCCCCCACCCCACCCCACCCCAGTAAAGATGACTCTGGCCGCCCAAGGAAAGTGCTGCTGAAGGCGCCGAGAAACAAACGGGAGCTTCCCGTCTTGCGCAGAGTCCTCAGCTGCCCCGGGAGCTGTGCGCCAGCGTTCCCTGGGGTCTGCCGTAGGTGGACAGAGCCGCGGAGGCCATCAGTGGGCGGGTGAGTGAGAGGGTAGGTGGAATCTGACAGCTTCTAAGCCAGAGGGAACTGTGCCGTGTGGAGCAGCGCACACACACGCTGCCGGCTCCCACGGACAAAGGAGGTGTCTAGCTGGAGCGGCGCAGTCGTAAAGAAAGGAAGTGTGCAGGTGGGGTGGGGTGAGGAGTCACTGTCCACAGGCAGGGGCACTGGGCTTCTGTCGGGCTGACCATACACCTCTGGGAATGAGTCGTGGTGACAGCTGTACCACACGGTACAAACTCACTGCTATCGAGTTGTTTCCGGCTAACAGCGACCCTACAAGACAGGGTAGAACTGCCCTGTCGATTTCCAAGATGGTAACTCTCTATGGGAAGAGAGCCTTGTCTTTCCCCCAAGAAGTGGATAGTGGTGTTGAACTGCTGACCTTGTGGTTAGCAGGCCAACATGTAACTCATTCCACGAGGCTGTCTCAGAACCTTGACAGAGGATGGCTATGAGTGGGGACTGACTCGATGGCAGTGGTTTTTGGGGTGTGTAAAGGTTCTCCCCTTCCCTTCTGGAGCTGGCAGCAGAGGGGCTGGGGGCCTTGTCCTGTGGGGGAGTTCTGGGCAGGTGCTGCTCTGAGGCTTGTCCAGCAGGTGGAGCAGGGCTGGCTCACCTGTTGCTGCATCAGGTGCAGAGGCAGGGCTGTGCGGCGGGGGAAGGCAGGCGACGGCGGGAGCTCCTCCTGGCTGTTCTGCCTGCGCAGGCACTCGAAGTTGAAGGAGGGTCTCCGGTTGGCTACAAGTCAAAGCACGACGTTCAGAGCAGAACCAGGTGGGTGGCATGCACCTGGGGCGCTGGGGGACGGAGCCTGCAGCAAACACCTCGAGCCACAGGCCCCAGAACAAGGACTGTGAGTGCGGCTCGACATCTCGGAGGGGGACGTGAAGGAGAAGAGGCCCCACTGAGGAATGTTCTAAAACTTGAACAACACATCAGCGTGTTCCAATGCTCTGCCATCGTTGTCACCTGTGCTTTTAGACGCTGTGTCTCAGGAGAAGCTCAGAGCAGCCCAGAGAGCAACATTTCCTGAATCTGAAGGCCTGGCCCAGAGTACTCTGGGGAAGCTGACCCTTCAGTTCTGGGGCACAAGGCCAGTTAGGGATCCCGCAAACATGCTGACTGCCCTGTTCTCCTCTGGAAATGCAATGGGTCTCTGAGGCCTGCGGCTTCTCCCGTGTGGGCATCTCCCGTGTGGGCATCTCCCGTGGGTGACGTGAGATGTGTCTCCACTTCTAACAGAAGTGACTTGCTACTTTTCTTGATCTGTTCAACTAGGCGACTAGTCAGTCTTTCTGCCGAGCAAACCCAACTTCTCTGGCCCCAGAGACTGCTAACAGTAAAAGGAACTCACACGAAAGGTGACGGCTGTCCTGTGAACAGTCAGTTTAAAGAGGCTTGATATAGGTAGGGGGAGGCTAAACTGAGGATGTGAGCTTGAAATCTGCCCCCCCACACACACACTCACAGCCCACGCGTGTCCCCCACAGGGCCTAGCACTGCAGGGGCTTGCCTATCATTTGCTAGCTATGGCGGAGTCCTCTCGACAGCTCCCGGCTTGATTTCTGCTTCCTGGGCTCAGAGGGCAGACCCCATGGCCAGGATACTTCCTCATCCTCTACAGGAAGAACAGAGGGGCTGCCCTTGGGCGCTGCTCAGGCACCAAGGATCGGCACGCACCCAGGCTCAGAATAAGGGGCACATGAAGGCCTGGCTGAGCCCTCAGCAGACCGCCTCCCACAGAGAAGGCAGATGCCAGGCCTGCTTTCTCAGGCCCAGTGCCCGCTGAGCCCCACTTGGGGTCCTGGTTTCAGTGTACCCAAGGAACAGGCGTCCATCCCCATCCACACAAGCCCAGTAGGCCTGACTCCGAAGGCAGAGGATCCGCGCAGGGGAGTAAAGCTGTGCTCCCTCTCGCTGCATGCAGCGCCTTTGGGGTTTTGAAATGGCCTGAGGCATGGCAATCTCGGAGACCCAGTGAATCGTCCTTTTGAGACCACCAGCCGCTCCGATGGAGGAATGCGAGGCTTTCTGCTCCTGTGAAGAGTCAACGCAGGGGCAATTTCACCCCGTCCGGCAGGGTCGCAGCGAGTCAGCCTCAACTCGACGGGAGCAAGCTGGGCGTGGGTGTCTGAGCCGAGCAGGTGGGCTCTCCTCGCCCCAGGTCTCAGTGGATGGGCACGGAGCATGCTCCCTTTTGGTAGGCTGGTGCTCTCACCAGCTCAGGCGCCTCCCTCTCTGCCGCTGACACCGCCCCGGGGATGGGCTACTACTCCAGACACTGAAAATGCTGGCCAGCTTTGGAAGCAAAGCCCGCGGCCGTGGAAGGCAGTGGGCACCTCCCCGCACACTGTAGTGCGGTGTCTATGGAGTGTGCAGCACTGCCCTCGGCACAGTTACCAGAGCCCGGCCTGACTATGCCCCTTGGCAGAGCTGTGACAGCTGCGGAAGGCAGCATGCCCTGGGTGCCACTCCAGCCCTGCTCCTTCTTGTGGGTGCAGCTTGGCCAGCGCAGGAGCCCCTGAGGCTCAGCCATTTTTGGTCACGGATTAGAGTCTGGCCCAAAGATGTGCTCCATTCAGAAGTGCCAGAAATGGGCATTTGCCCCTGTCACTAAAATGCCCAGGTGCCCAGCTGGGAGTGGGCTGGGGCCACTGCACTTCTTTCTCTACAGCTATCCACGGCTGTTCCCACTCCTCTGACCTAGGCCTCGAGGTGGCGTGGTGGTGCCAGCTACACCGCAGCTGCAGAAGACAGCAGATTGTGGGAGCAGCCCGGTGCTCCTGGTCCCAGAATGGGGAGCACTTGCTGGAGGGCCATGGGAGGACAGGACCAGCCTGGTGAGTGACTGCAGAGGCAGACACCAGGGCTTCCCAGGGGCCCACTCCGGACTTGAGCCAACCCTGTCACTTGCCTGTGGAGCTGAGAGCAGCCGCAGACCACAGCTCTGGGAGCGACGTGCACCCACCACCCTGCCTCGGGGTGGGGCTGCTGTTCTCAGCATCAGCAGCAGGGCTGAGCCGGCTCAAACTCCCGCCCGGGTCCCATGGCATGGTGCAACACGGTACGGCGAGGAAAGCTGGTGGGCCCTCCCAGCCGAGACCCGGGGACAGAGCAATCAGAGCCTCAGGGTCACACGCACGCAGCACTGGGGAGGCTTCGCCCAAAGAAAGCCGCCTGGCCTCACGTGTTGGGGTTGGAGGTAGTAGCCGTCTCCTGGGAGACCTCCCGGGGTCATAGCAGACAGGCGAGTCCTCTTCCTCCAGGAAGCCGTGAGGGTAATGGTTGCCCCAGGGCCTCTCCAGCTCTAAGTTGCGGGCTAGGGATCTGTCGTAGAAGCCACAGTGGTGCCTAGCGGTGGGAAGGCCAGAACAGAGGGTGGGTGAGGGTGAGCACCATCCCAGGTAGCAGGCCTGTCCGGCAGTCTGGACACCGCTGGACCAGGTGCTCAGCTTCGCGGAAGGCTCTGCATGAAGGGACGGCAGGGGAGGCTCAGGACTGGAGGCCGGAGGCAAGCGGCTCTAGGGATCCCAGCCCCAGGGGGGCCTCAGCCAGGGTCAAATGTGGATTTCAGATGCCCCGAAGCTCAACTGATGAGAACCCTTCTCCTGAGGGGAGGGCCTGCCTCTCCCTCCCAGGTGCCAGGTTGGCACCTGCATGTGGCACAGGCACCCAGGTGCTAGCACACTCCAGAAAAGGCCCATGTGAGGCAACAAGGGCTCGCTGTGGGTTCTGGGGGCATTACAGAGAGGGTGTGTGTGTGTGTGTGTGTGTGTCACAGAGGACAGGGGCACAGGGTCAGTGGCTCCTCTGCCCCAGAGCCAGCATCTGAGGGTGGCAGGAGAGGGTGCCACAGCAGAGGGCCGAGGTGGGGAGGCTGGCATCTCCTAGTAGCTTAGGCACCAGATGGGACCTCACTGCACCCTGGCTTTAGGGGTCATGGTCAGATGCAGCCACATGTAACTGGTGTGTCTGCACTGCTCTGTGCACCCTCCAATGCGTGCCCCTTGTGACCTCTGCTGATGGGATTCACGCTCATCTCATCATCTCCATCTCTGGGGCAGGCCCGACTAGTGTGCACGTGTGTGCATGCGTGGTGCCGATGTGTATGTGTGCACCTGTGTGCGCATACGTGTGAGTGTGTGCATGTGTTTATGCACGTGTGTCCCCGGCTAGTCAGGCTGCTGTGCCAGCAGGGCCCTGAGCCAGAGCTCTGGGCGTTCGCTAAACAGAAGCTGCGCTCACTGGAGGCCTGTGGGGAAGGGCTGACCCAGCTGTGAAGCAGGCCCAGGGTGCCTTCGCAGAGCCTTTCCTGAGAGACGTCAGGGGCTGCTGGTGCCGGTAAGTCACAGGGTCAGAAAGAACAGGCTCCCCTGGGGCCTCCTCTGGGCCCCAGATCTCCTACTCTGACTCTGTCCGGCCTGGAGTTTGCTTTCCTGGCCAGTGCAGTGCCAGCGGCCCCAGCAGGGGGGCAGATGGGGCAGGAGAGACAGTGCAGGGGAAGTGCCTCATCTGAGCCCCAGCCGGCTCCCAGTCACCTGCTTCCGGTGGGCGAGCCGTCGTCCTCATAGCACTCCTCACTGCTGAAATACTCCTGCTCCCCCAAGGAGTGGGGGTCCCTGAAGTAGCCGTGGGTCTCTGCCTCTTCCCGGCAAATAGTGGGGAACTGCTCCTCCCCAGAGTCAGACCTGCAGTTGGGAGGGGGGATCTGAGAGCTCAGGCAGGGACAGACCTTGCGCAGCGGCACTGTGTTGGTGGTGGTGTTGGGGGCAGTTTCTCAGTACCCTCCACAATGCTGTGCCAACCAGTATGCCAGAGGCCATGGGGTCTGGGGGGGAGGGGGGCAGGGCAAATGATTTGCTCGAGAGCAATGCACACAACGATGGGCGGGGGGCGGGGGGGGGGAACCCCTCTAGGTGCCCAGACCAGCTACTCTGACCCTCTTCCCTCTCCGCCTGCTCGACAGAACAAAGATGCCCCGTGACTGACTTCGCACGGGGTCAAACCCACGGAGGGCGGCAGGCAGCTAAACCTCCACAGACTCCCCCCAGCCTGAGACTAGCAGGACGCCTTCTTCCTGGAACTTGGCTTGCAGGACGCCTTCTTCCTGGAACTTGGCTTGTCCTGGCCTGAGCCCCAGGGAGGCCGGCCAGCCGCCCACTGACATCTGCTTTCTGCCAAGAAGGGACTGGACTCCCAAAGTTCTCCACAAGCCCACCACCAACCACATCTGGTTCAAGCTGCTTCTGATTCCACTTGATACCATTCAGCTGAAAGACCTAGCCTGCCCCACCTCCCGCCCCGACCGACCACTCTGCCCACAACCCAGCTCAAGGCAGCACATGTACAGCAGGTGTTACCACAGGGGGCCACGGGGGAGGGGGTGTCCCTAGTTGTGGGTCTTTAGGAGGGTTAGGTCATACATTTACTAACCACCCTGCCTACCCCCAGAAACTTGACCCATAAAAGCAGATAGAGCTGGCCAGCTCCACAAGCCTGGGCACCCCAGGGGCATGCAGTGGGCCCCCCAGCCCATGGGACATGCCTATCCTGTGACTCCCCGCCCTTGGGCACTAGCAGTTGATGCAGACGGGGGTCGGGACGCTCCCGTGCTTCCAAAGGAGCCAGCGGTCTGCCCCCGCTGGTTGCGTGGCCTTGTAGAATCGCCCAGGCTACTGGGCTGAGGGGCTTTTCTCCTTCCTCAGCAACTAGAGAGGCCAGCTAGCAACCCTCGCAGAGCAATGAGCACGTACCTAATGTAAGCTTCGTAATAGCGGGTTCTGTCCAGGAAAGGCAGAGAATGGGAGGGAGGGAGGGAGGGAGGGAGAAGACAAGAGTTATATGTTTCCAACATACTTGAAGGGCCGCTATCAGGCTCCCTCCTAGAGCAAAGGTCGCAACGCAAGGTTCCCGGGCCAGATTGAAGAGCATTGACTGACACGGCACATGTTTAACAGGTTTGGCAAGCGTTGAGAGGGCAGGTCACAGGACAGCACCAAGCCTGAGTGCCCCTCCCTGCTCTGGCCCAGTCTTGGGGGCTCATTCCTGTCACTGCCATCTCCACTGCACCACCTGTGTGAGTTCAGCGTTTCTAAATGACACGGGTGGGGGGTGGGATCAAAGGAAGAAAAATAGTCCACCGTATCCAAGGAGATAAAAAGAAAACCAAAAAAACGCACTGCCATCGAGTCAATGCTGCCTCACAGCGACCCCAGGGACAGGGTACAACTGCGCCTGTGGGTTTCTGAGACTGTCGCCCTTTACGAGGGCAGAAAGCCCGGTCTTGCTCCCAAGGCTGACCTTGCAGTTTCAGCATCCCTGAATCAAGTTTTACTGGGATGCACCCATACCCGTTGGTTTCCGTCCTGCTCCTGGCTGTGCGCCAGCTACGATGAGCGCTGAGAACTCGCCCCAGACGGTCCGACAAAGCGTGGACATGCACCGTCTCGCGCTTTACGGCATACATTTGCTCATCTCTGACCCAGAGCTGAGCTGGCACCGTGGGCGTGCAGGGTTTCCCGCTGAGTTCCGGGCACCACAGAGCAGCAAAGGAAGGCAGCAAGCTTTTCGCGCAGCGCCTGGCAAGGCCGAGCCCGTGGCACTCACCGGTGCTGGGGGTGGTGGGAGGGGTGGTCTCCTCTTGGTTCCCGAGCTCGGGCACAAGGGGGCGGGAAGGGACACGGGCTGACTCCACATTACCAGATGCAGACACTGCAGGAAGGTTACCTTTTAATACTGGGCCTTCTTGGAGGTTCATGGTCATGCTTGTGGGAGGAGTGATGCCCATTTTCAGATACATGCTCAAGGTTCCCAACGCTGGGCCGCTTTCCATGGGCAGCTTTGGACATATTGGCATTATTGAGATTGGCATTTGTTGAGTTGGGAACTTGCTTTCCTATGGAATTATGGTTATGATGGTTATGACACACCGAATTTCCTGCTGGAGGAAACAGCGGTTTCTCAGTATCACTTGCAGGCGGCATTGAAGGCCTTTGGACATGCAGGGGACGGTGGGTGGTATTGGTCTGCTGAAGGGACTCTCTCCTATCACTATTAACATGATTGACATGGTTTCCAAGCAGGGCACCATTTCTCTGCAAAATAATGGGAGACAACACCAGGTAACTGAACAAGCAATTGAGGCAGCCAGCTACGTTAGGTCATTTCTTTTCTACATGAAACACATATTCTAGGTAAGTGCCCTGGGATCCCTGTAGAACAGCCTGGGTGTCTGAGTCACCAGGGTGAACGTGCTAAGGTAGTAGTCGGTCCCCCGTGCAATGAGGAAGGTTCCTGACTCCTGGGCAGGGGAGCAATCTCTCAAATCAGCCATCTGGGTGCACATCCTTCCAGATGCTTCAAGCTGTTGCACCCATCCGGGCCAGTGGGCAGTCCCAGCGCTCGGGCAATAGCCACATCTTCTGTGCTGCCAGGCTGTGGGCCGGCTGGTTGATCAAAGGACTGGTCTGGGGAAGCGAGGGGTGGGAAAGGCGGCTTCTGGAGGGGCCCAGGATGTTCACACACTGACACAACTGGTCAGTGGCTGTGCCGAGCTCCTCAGAAGTGGACAGTGTGGGTCAAGCGGGGAGGCTCAGATTATGAGCAGACCTGCCCTCGAGGAAGTGCCAGTGAATGGGAACACACATTGGGGGGTGGTGTCTACTGGGGAGCAGGGGGCTCTGCAGGCCCCTCCAGGACTTGGGGCTAGCTTGCATTTTCCAGACACTCCTGTGGGTCATTAACTGTCCACACTGGAGTCTTGCTCTGCTATGTCCTGGTGGCCAGTGTGCAGCAAGGCGTGGAATAATTACTTTGAACATTTCTTCTTCTGCTGCTTCTTCTTCTCGTTTTGCTTCCTCTGGCTCATCATCTTGCAAATCACATGATATAGCTCTCCGGATCTCTGGCCCAATATCATGAAGTGTCCTTAATCCCGCCTAGATCAATGGAAATGGCAGGACAGGTTAGACAACAAATGCACCTGGTACCAGCTGGGTCTTGGCTTTGCTCCTGCCTGAAGCAGCTCTCGGGGTTGGGGGTGGAGGGGACTTCTCCACGGGGCGCCCGGGGAACCTACTACTTGGATGATTGGGACGGAGGAGAGCCCTGTGGACTGAGGGCTGGTGGTGGGGAGTTCAGAAGGTCAGGATGGCCACAGACTGGAATGCTTTAGGCCGTCAGTCCAGGGAGCTCCCTTTCAGACCCCTATCCCCCGCCTGGCTGACTGGGCATCAGGGCTCCAGGGCCAGGAAGAGGAGTTGCCAGGGCCTAGGGCCCCCACCCGCGTCTAAGTGGCACTGCTCAAAGGGGCCGGGCTGTCCTAAGAAGGGGATGAGGAAGGCTGGAGGCAGGTACCACAGGACCCAGCAGACCAAGCAGGTGTCAGGGCCTCTGGTTCTGCGGGAAAGCCATGGGGACACGGGAGTGGCACAGCCCATCACCACCGCCCGCAGCACACTCAGGACCGAGACACACAAGCCACACACGCACACAGACCTGGGCTGCTGTGCAGGGTCCCAGCCTCCGTCCAGGGCCACCCTCGGCGCCCTGGCCCACAGCAGGGGTCCGCATCCTCCCAAAGCCCACAACCAATGGAGAGGCACAAGGTAGCTTCCTCCAGCCCCTTCAAAGCCATCCTGTGCTTCCTTGGCCTTCTTCAGCTGGGTCCCTGCTCTACTGGGACAAAGGCTGCCTCCTCTGAAGGCCTGGGGGAAGGCTTTCCATAGCCCACAACTTTGCTGGGGAAACCTCCCATGATGCTTTATCAAGCCTATGTGGGAAGAGGTGACCGTCAAGTGGAAGGGAAAAGAGCTTGTTACTGATAGAGCAGTGTGGTCCCTCCTGCTCTTCCCACCCGCACGCTGGAAGCTAAAGCCACCCTGCTGGACCCAGACAGCCACCGCATCATGCTGACAGTCGGCTCCATCAGTTTCAGTCTTGGAGAACATGAAACACTGACCAAGTGGCAGGCCACAGGAAGGAGGCCACTTCCATGTCCTTCCCCAACACCTGCGGTGAGTGGACAGCTGCGGCTGGGGCACAGGCGTGGCATGATGACCACACTTGAGTCAGGAGATACACTGTGGACCCAGAACCTGGCTGTTGGGGGAGGCGTCGGCGGGTCTGGGCTCTGCGGTCGGAGGCTGCTTAGAGCTGGGTTTTCTGCAAAAGCCACAGTGTGACGCTCCTTGGAAGGGGAAGCTGGACAGGGTCTTCCCGAGAGGCAGAAAATGGCCAGTCCCGCAGGCGTGCCAAGCCCACCTTTGATGGGTGGGGAGGGGCCTCCGGCCTTTTCCACTTTGTGGATGTGGGCAGTGAGGGAACTGACAGGGGTCAATGGTTTAGGATTCCTGGCTAAGAATGCTGTGGTCTTGTAAGACAGGAAGTTGAGGCCCAGAGCCAAACCCGGAACAGCTCCTGCTGCCTCTGATCACCGGCATAAGGTGTGCACACACCTGAGTGCGCACAAACGTGCACATGCACACACATTCCCATTTTCCAACTCCCAGGTGGGCTTGTTTGGCTTCATTAAGAAGCCAAGTCTAACGTTGGAAACAGCTCTAGCCCAGCAGAGCTGCAGGCCTGTGCCGAGTCGGCCTGTCTACGGGTGCACACATCCCCGCCAGGTCAGCTGAGCCGGGGCTTTCGGGAGTCTGCTTTGGGACTGGCTGGATATCAAGGTCTGCTAGAGATCTGTGACCTACAAACAAGGAGGGGTCTGAGATTGCTGCTGTTGTCCAGACAAAGTCACCCACGTCACAATCGCACCACGCCAACACCCGGCACAAATCGCACCCAGTAAGGAACCCGTGTGGCAAGGCAGGGCCACCAGAACCCTCTCGGCTTGTAAGGACATTTGCTGGCATCAACTGATTGGACTAGGTCTGAGTAAAAGAGATAGAAAACTATTTATTTGGACAATTTTTAACATCATCCCTTGTTGATGGATTGACATTTCACTGAAATACACATGTAATATAATTGCATAATAACAGAAAGTTTCCAGCACGTCTTCAATGAAACCTGGGGTGAGGATTCAGGTGAGGGGAGGAAACGCAGAGAGTAGACACAGGGCCGGGCATCTGTTTGCAACTTGAACAGTGAACCCTGGGGGAGGGGAGGAGTGACCCAGGAGCCACTTCCCCAGAAGAGTGAGGACAGCGCTTCTTAGGGCAGAGGGCATCGCTCTGCCCAGACACAAAAGGAGAGTTTGGGATCATGGCTACATTGTTGCTTGCTCCACACAGAACACACACCTTCTAAAGAGTCAGGGAGGGCCTTTAGGCTTTCACATGAACTCGGGAGGGGGACGGGGTAAGAAGGGTGTGGTTGGGAGTGAGAGAAACAGATGCTCCGACATTTGAATGGAAAGGAAGCCTAAGCACAGCACCCTGGATTTCACAGATCGCAAAACAGGAAGATGCAGTTTGTCTTTCCAGCACACGCACCAAGCCTCACGGCAGTTCAGGCTGCTCCAACACTTCCACAGGCACACGTGCCAGGGCCCAGGAGGCAGAAAACGACTTTGAACTCTTTCCCACCCACCCACAGTCCTAAAAAAATAAATACAAAGGACATTCCCCTTGAAATACATACTTCACGATCAATAAAAGGTTCTATCCCTCCATCTTCCACATCTGGGTCTAAAGCACTATTTCCGTTTGAAGTGTGGCCATTAGCATGTAAACCAACAGGACATGCCGCCACATGACATCACTTCCTAGCAGCACAGCAGGAGCATGGTGTTGCACAAGCACAGAGAACACTTGAAGGAGAAACAGGATGGACTTGTTCTAAGATGTCCAGTCTTATAAAATGTCAAACAGAACCAAGCCTTTTTTATTCTAAAATGCTAGATGTGATCATAGTTTGTTTTTTTAAAAAATGAAACTTTGTAGACTGCTGTCTTACATTTTAGACACCGTTTAGTTGGAGTTTTTTATTTACTCTAATTAGTAACACACACACACACACACACATCCCCCAACCATAAGCTCTCTCTAAACATTTCTGAGGCAGCAGCACATAATTATGATGTACTTCAACATCAAATATGAACAAGTATTCTCTCTCCCTTCCTTTTGCCCACTTTTGGGGTGATCTGGTTCCTGTCTCGCTATGCTCGCTCCCTCAGACACATCGGGCAACCACCAGCTCCCACCCACTCCAGCAAGCACGCCCAGGAGCTCCCCCCACTCCCCACCCAAGCCCTTCTAGACCTGCACTGTAACAGTGAAGAGAAGAGATGCGGTCTCCAGTCTGGACAGGGCCCGGCCATTCATCTTCGGGGCAGAGAGCGCCGGGCTTCCTATCTCCAGCCCCTGAGCCTTAGGATGGCAAAGCCTGCTTCCCATCCCAGGCAGGTCTCACTCAGCCAAGATTGGCCCTGCTCCCAGCCATCCTGGAAATCTCTAGTTCTGATTAACCCTTGAGCAAACTGGAGGGGATGCTTTCAGACTAGCTCTGTGAGGAGGAAGAGCAGGACATTACATTCTTACAGAATAAACTGCTCATCTATAAGCTGTCCTCTGCCTCCTACATGCCCCGCCGCGCCCCCCCACCCCCCCACACACACATCCCTTATTTTGTTATTGTCTTCCTCCAGGGAAAAGGTGATGGTGCCGCCTTTCTGTTCATTGTGAGCAGGCCTGGTGGTGTTCAGTGTCAGGGAGGAGCCTCGTGCGTCTGCCGCTGCATTAGTCACCCATGACTCCTACCCTCTCCGGTGTCAGCTGCCGAGCTACCCGCAGGCTCCTCGGGCAGCCCTTCACCAAGGGGCGAGCACCGCTGGATAAACAGGGTCTTGTTTTGTTTTACCGTCGCTGTGGAAGACAGCGGAACCATGCACAAAGTTACCTCCAGTAGCATAGGCCCTTCCCCTCAAAACCAGCTTTGAGAGCAGTTTCAGCTCCGTCCTGATCCTTGGCTGTCATTTAAGACCAGGACTGGAAAGTCTCGCCAGTTTTCTGGTGATGGAGCGAGGGTTACTGGAAAGTGGTTCTGCAGGGGCTTGAAACTGCAGCTTCTGTTCTGAGCGCACCTTCACATTTGTACTGTGGTCTCACCGGCCCTTGGGCAAGAGAGCGGGAGGGAAGGCAAGATTCTTCCCATTTGGTTACATGACCTGCTCATTCTTCCCATGACACACGACACTGAGCTCTCCTCCCCATGACCACCACCAAGAGAGAGCCATGGCATCTTCTGGGCAAAATGCTGGAAGGAACTCCCAGCCATGCCCAACTCGCCTACCAACATGACTATGGGCACCACTTAACCCGAGCTCTCTTTCAAGGGACTTAGCAGCACCCCTTCGCGACTCACTGGAGGCGACATGTTAGCATGGGCTGCTATGGCAACGGACCCTGTGCCTCAGGTGTGAACCCCCAGCGAGCTGAGACTGTAAGAAGCCACTTCTACCGTGCACCCCTTCGGATCCCTGTCCCCAGACCGGCACATTCAGTGACCCTGGGCTGAGTGCACACGTGACAGAGCGCTCAGCCTGCACGTGGCGCGATACCAGGGGCAGAGGAGCCTTCTGTCTGTGTGGGGAGATGGGGCGCTGGGCACGGGCAGGTGTGGGAGAGAGAGAACCTAGGACTAGTGCCGCTACACAAGGTACATCGCGAGGGGGCTTCGAAAAAGTTTCTCCGCTGAGAAATTCCCCTATTTTCAAATTCCATTCTCCCTGTAACCTTTCAAAGCTCCTCAGTAAAAGGCCTCACCAGCCTCTGCCTTGAAGGGAGAGAGGTGCTGGTCTGGTCTCCTCCACCAGCGGTTCTTAAAGTGCGGCCCCGCGACTCCCTCGGATGATGATCTGAGGACACCCATCCCGAGAGCACAGAAGCATCTCCCGAAGGCCCCCGATGAGTGCGGAGAGCAGCGCTCTAGCCCGTTGCCATCCTCGGTTCTTTAACAGCTGCTCTGCTTACAACGCCTGCTCACCAGGTGGCTGGAGCATGGACGCCGGCCTTCAGGCCAGGGCAGGCTTAGTGGACAACACAGTAAAGACAAGGTGCCAGAGAAAGACGCCGATACACAGGAGCTCCCCAAACCCTTCAGAGTATGCAAGGGTCCCCAGGCCACAATGTCTGAGAACCGCTGGAGGAGACCAACCCCCCACGGACAGGCAACACTTCTCTCCTCAGAGCAGGCACTACCTTCTCACTTCCCGGGGATGCCGCTGAGGCTGATGGGTCTCTGCCACTTCCAGAAGAAAGTGGGGTCATGTGGGGTCGCTAAGCTAGTACTTGGCATTCTTTTCATGGGCTGCCTTACAGCCGCAGAGACTTTCCTCAGGTCCTAGAAGTGCCCCCAATGAACCCACCCACCAGGTCCCTACCACCATGGCCTGCCGCTAAGTTTTGGCAAGCTCTTGCCTGGGGACAGCTGGATCACAGTGCCTCGGGCCTAATGTGGGTGGCTAACCTGAACACCAAACTCACTGCTGCTGTGTCCACGATGAGGCATCAGGACCCACAGGCAGGGGTCCCGTCGCTTTCCTGCATGGCGGCTGGTGGTTTTGGACGGCTGACCTTGCAGCAAGCAGCAGCCCAACTGGTGACCATGTGGTCACCAGGGCTCCTGTGGGCATTACACACAAGAGCATTCTACAAGACTTAAGATCTCAGACTTCTGTCTACTATAACTCACCTTTATTTTCAGTCATTCTATTTTCTCAGAAACTTTTACAAAATTCCTGTATGAAGAGAAAGATTAGCCACCTCTTTTCTGAAAGTGCATAAAGTGCAATACCCAATAACCTTGCCCTCTTGCCCGTGAACTGCGGGGGATAAGTCAGAGCAGAGGCGGAGGGCCGCCCAATCTGACACTTCTTTCTCTCAAGTGGGTGTTGCCTGAAACTCGCCCCCAACCCCAGAGTTTTAGGGTTTAATGCAGCAGATTCTGAGGCCTAGAAGCTAGCCTGCTGTCAGTGTGTCAGCAAAGACCCCGGCAGAGCCACTGTGCTACCATCCTGTGCCTCCACCAGGGCTCCCTGAGCCAATGGCAAGGCCTCCCTGCAGGGCGCCTGTGTGCCCCCCCTTCCAGGGTCCATCCCCCAGGCAGCAGCACAGGGCCAGGTGGGCAGGACTCACTTTTGATTCATGCAAACAACTCTCCAGCTGACATTTCCCGGCTCCTTGGAAGGGTTGTGGGGAAGGGCAAGTGGACACACTGCCCACAGAGCTTCGCAGGACTGTGTGTGTGTAAGCTTGGTTCTGGAAGAAAGCGGGGGTGGGGCGTGTGTGTTCAGAGTCTGTTTCCAGCCAGGCTGGTCAGACTATCTGGAATAGTAAGAGACATGCAGGCCAAAGGGCCTATGTCCAGGGCACAAAAGACCTGACTGGGCAGCTCTGTGTGGTCACGTATAAGAAGGGCCTGCAGGAAGTGCCCTCCCCCTGTGGCCACTGCTCCCTCCCAGAGCTGGTCCCCAGGACTCCATGTTCTCCCAGGCTCCCTGGGGAACTTTTCTGTGGGCCCCAAACAGTGCTTCCTGGCTCTCCCCTCTCTACGTCTCCCCCATGCCCGCTACTGCGCACATGCCCACGCCACGGAGACACACACACACACACACACACACACACACACACACACTGCCTCTCTAGCCAGCACAGAGCAGCAGGCAGTACGGCTAGCAAGCCCTTCTCCCCTCTAGACAGTTGGGAGGAGACACGGGTTTGGACGGTCCCCCAAGATCTCTGCACTGGGGCGAGTTGGGAACATCAAATGGGCCATTCTGAACATCTCGGCTTGGCATCAGTTGTGTGGGCTCCTCGCAGAACCCCGGGCATGGCGGAGACTGATGTCTGCAGGCAGGGAAGGAAGCTCACTGAGCAGCTGCTTTGTGGGCACAGAGAAGAACCAAACACAACAAACCACTGCTTTTGAGATGTGAACGGCCACCTGTCAGGGTTTACCTCTGATGACCCAGTCACGCGCATTTCCTTGGTATCTTAAAAGTGGGGAGCGCTCTCTTTCGATGGGCCACTCCAGTGACAGAAAAGAAAAGAGAGGGAAGAAGAGCAAGAGGGTCTTAAAGTTCCGGTAGTAAACAGGCATAGGAGATTATTATTGGTGTAGCCTTAATAATAAGCATTTATACGTTCAAAGTGCTTTACAATCACTTAGCTATTCCTCACAACAGCCCTGTGAGGTAGGTCGACATTATTGCCCCCATTTTACAGATGGGGAAACTGAGGCACAGAGCGGTTAAGTGTCTTGCCCAAAGTCACGCAGCAGGTGAGCGCTCGGAGTCGGGATTAGAACCCAGGTCCCCTGACTCCCAGTGTCCTTGAAACTAGGCCACACTGCTTCCAAAGAGGCATCCCCAGGCTGGCTCGGAGCACAAACTACAGACGCACAATGTCAGATGAGGGTTGGGTGTGCGGTGTTTCCGGTGGACACGCTGGGATGGAACCTGAGGCGGTGTCTGGATTGGTTTGGCATGCGGGTGAGTTAGTTGAGATGGGTGTGTCTGCGCTTCCTGTTCTGTCCACTCCTCGCTGCTTTTGAGCTGGGACTGCAGCGAGCGGGCCGGCTGGTCAGAGGCATGACGGACGTGGGCAGGAGAGGAACTCGGTCGCTCAGCGCCAAGGGGCCTGCCAGGCTCTGGGAGTTCAGGCAAGCTAGGGATGCAGGACTTTGGAACGGAGTCAGCTGCCCACCTTGGGCAGGTCTGCTTATTCTTTTTACGATTATTATTAACTTTTTTTTTTTACTGGCCAGCATCAGGCAGTTGTGTTCGCTTCATTTCTCTGTGGGGCTGCTGGCCCCTTTCTGTGCTCTCTCTTTCTCTCTCTCTCTCTCCCCCTTACTCTGAGTCTCTGCTTGGAAGGCAAGACTGTAAAGCCCGGTTTGCTCCCTTTCAAGGCAAAGGGCCACCGTGAGCAGCATTGGTGAGGGGCGGCCACGACCCGGCTTCCACCTTCCGCAGGAGTGCTTTGCTTGGAAGGGGTCTCCCTGGGGCCTTGGGTTTGATCAGTGTTTCTCCCGAAATGCTGTTTCAGTAGAAATCAGCCCACTTGAGACTTTTCCCTTTCAAGGCTTAGCCACAAGCGCCTTCCGACTAACGAGCTTGGTGCCGTAGCTCAGGCAGAATATTCTAAAGCATCCGTTCAAGCATCTGAAACAAACGAATCAGCCAGTGAAATCTCATCTCTTAGCATCTGTTCTTCTTTCTCTTAAGAGTTTTAAAATAATCTTTTAGGGCTTTAGATGGAATCATGCTTTAAAAAAAGAAACAAACGAAAAGCACCTCACTACCCTGGAGCCTGAGGTGACCTCACGAGGGGTTTGATGCTGTCCATTACATGTGGCATGCCCTCTTTTCTCTGCCCCGTGCACCAGGCCTCCCTAAGAAGGCCACTTCAAGGCACACCTAGGGCAAAAAGATACATGCCTTTCTTGTGCGCCTCCCACGTTCCACGTTGGCAGGGTCACAGCTTGCCAACGATACAATGGAACCACCTCATTCTTTATGGCTCCGGACAACGGCCTCCTCCCTACACCCAACTTCCAAACAGACTATCCCTCTATAGGTTTTGGCCACTGGATTGACAGGCTTCCAGCTGGGCTCATGGAGGGGCAGGCAATTCCTTGGGTCCCATCAGAGAGCAGAGTCTCTTGCATTGAAGGAGATCTTTGGGCGTCAAGAGAAATGAACCTAACTTTCCCCACATGGGGACCGCTTCTTGTTCTTATCCACAGGACACTGGACTAGTTTGTGTCTGTGTGGGAGGGATGGCGAGACACCCAGCATGCATGACGACTGGCTCCGGGGATGGCATGCTGCCGTGGCTGCTCCTCGGGGCACTTGCAGGTCACTGGGATGCAGCAACAATGGGTGGAGGGTGGTGCTGAGTCACATGACAGCAAGCATAGCATGTCAGGGATGCAGGAGGAAACAAAAAGTCAGATGCAGCTTCTCTACTGCCCTCTCAGGGAGAGGCTCGAGAGAAGGTCGTTTCAGAGATGAGGATGGATGGGGTGATGGAACTATGCACTCACACAGATCACAGAGGGCACTGGCTGCCAAGCTCCTGCTTACGCTTGGCCCAAGGGCGCTGAGGGCCACGGAGGAGGCAACACTGTCGCTGGTCTGACTAGAGGGAGACCAGATGGCGCCCTCTGCTGAAAACCACTGCTAAAGGCCGCTGTGTGTGCTTAGAGCCATTGCATGGGGGATGCAGAGAATACGGACCCGTTCCAAACCCGTTCAGACAGATTGCACTCTACGCAGCACAAGCACGCATGCCCAGGGCTCTTCTGGGCCCACACGCGGTCACTCAGCTAGCCATGCGGCTTGCCGTCAGGGAAGGAAGCGGCTGCCCCGCTTTCCAACAGGCTGGGACCACGACCCTGGGCTTCCTCAGGGGTCTGTGAACTTGTCCTGGTCAGAGTGTGGGCAACATGTCTCCCACATCGCCACTCCTACCTCCCCCCCACCCCCTGCTGCTGTGTCATTCCCTCCCCCCGCCCCCCACGCCCTGCGCTCATCCAGGGAAGCATCACTCACAGCAAAGGATGCGAAATCAGGAGAATTCACCTTCCAAAGACACAAGTTTTTCTATTTTTAATGTTTGCTTCAGAATCAAATGCTTACACAGAACTCGTCAGGATTATGAACCCAAGTTAATCTTCTCTGCTGCACACTCCACATGAACTATGGACATAGCGTCCACTGCCCACAGAACCATGTGAACGCGTGTGGACATTATCAACCAAGTAGAAATATGTGAGCTTCATCAGAGAAATAAAACTCTTCCAATAAGCAACAGAGTGGAAAAAGGAGATTAAAAAACTCTCGGTGTTAAGTTAACACAGTGTAGGAGAGTCTCTTCACCCAGGCAGGGTCAGCACCCTGGACTCTTCAACTTAGGGCTCAGTGGTCCAGACCACACATAAAACGTGGTCATCATCAAACCATCTGTGGTTTCTGCATGTTTTGAAACAGAAAAACACAAAACAAAAAACTAGATCCAGCCACCACAGCCAATACTGAAGCCATCGAGAGGGGCCGCCTTGGGGCCCTCCTGCAGCTGGCTGCTGGCCCTCCGTGCTCCAGCAGCTAAGAGAAGGGGTTCAGGACAAAGAGCTAAGTGAAGACACAGGCACCGATGGATGGCTCGTAGTCCCCTTCCAGAACACCCACGAAGTTCCAACCCCACCAACTAGAATTCCAGAATGTCAGCGGAGGGGGTTACTGTGTAACTCTGACCTCCGAGAGGGGAGAACCATCAAAGCCACGTTCGTGCACCCAACTTGGCCACGCTCTCCTCAAGAATGCACAGTCCAGACTCCTGTCCAAACACACACATCTGTCCCCTTGGCTTCTTTCAAGGCTAGTGGTGAGCCGGGCTCCAGGAGGTCAGCCACGGGCAACAGCCCTTGACCCCTGGAGCCCACACCTGGGCTATCTATGTGCTGTCGTTCTGTGCTACCTCTGGAACAGGTGACCAGAGAAAGGGCGAGTGGAGATTGTCTTCAGGCTTGTGGCTCTCCTTCCCTCCACTCTGGCTCCCGTCCCACCCCCACCCCCCACTCCCAGCCCTGCAGCTGTCTGGGCACCACCAAGGCTCCTCCAT
>NW_022111320.1:54325512-54327024 GCF_000313985.2 Echinops telfairi | reverse complement strand
GCCGGCACAAACCCTTGCTCTTTCCTTGTCATTGCCAGTCAGCAAGATCACAGACCAGCCTCCACAGTGGCAGCGACCCCACCAGGAGCTCTGCCCCAGACATGGAAGGCCCATGGCTGCTCCACACGGACCCTGGTCGATCGCTCTGAGGCCAAGCTCCAGACACATGACAGTCACGGGGCCTGAGAGCCACTGCAGAGTGACTACATAAGAATGGGCGCAAACGAGCCCTGCCCCCTGAGGGAAGCATGCTGGTCGCAGAGAGGGCAGGGCTTTCAAAGGCTTCGGATGGGCGGGGTCTCTGGGAGCCCACCAGTCACACTCTCTCCCTTTTCCAAGTTCTTAGCGTCTTTCCTTCCATTTCCCATTCTCTCAGTTTCCTCCATCTGTCTACCATGGCCCCTCTCATCCACACACACCTCTCTCCCACCCCAGAGTTTGGGCTGACCCTCAGGGACTTCCCTGGGATTCTGATCCCTTGGTTGGGCCCAGCATCTCCTGAGAGGCATGGTCACACTCTCGGAGCCTGGCCAGGGCCAGGGTGGAGGAGGGCCGAGGACTGGAGGCGGGCCTGGGTCTGTGAGAGAGAGGCTCCTGCACAGCAAGCCTCGCGGCCACCAGAAGACAACCCACAGACAGGACACACTGTGAGCACCCCCCCCACCGCACCGCAGTAAACACACACACACACACACACACACACACACACACACACACCACACAGTAAATACAGACAGACAGACACACACACACACCACGGTAAACACACGAGGTGATGGATGTTACTGAAATGGACCGAAAATCAACTGCGCAGTGGGGTAAGAAACAAACAGAAACAAAACAAAGCTCTTGCGTTCAGATGGAAAAGCTGTTCGCTGTGCAGCTAGGGCCACTAAGCTTGGGGTGTAGGGGGCCAGCCGGGGAGCCCTCCACAGCAGCTGGACTTCAGTGTGGGTGCCTCTGCAAGGGTGGGCACTGCCTTGGGAAAGGACTGGGGGCCTTTCCCCAGGGAGGTGCCTGCGGGAAGTGTGGGGGTGGGGCGGGGCTGGGAGGCTGTCCAGGGGGCCCTGCCACAGGAGGCCGGCAGCAGATGGGGGGCCCACGGAGAAAGCACAGAGATGCAGGTACTTACCTGGGGACCCAGCAATGGCTAGTCCACAACCTGGGGAGTCTGCAGTCTCTCATATGCAGTCCCTGTGGGACTGCTCAACCATGAACGTCAGTTGTCTAGTGTTTCAAATAAGCTGGCGACATTGTTAGTGGGAGTGAGAGAAGCAAAGGAAAGGGCATTCACCTGTAGGGCAATCGTGGTGTTCTTCGCCGGGTACTTCCCCACCAGGCCTTGCTCTTTGCGTTTCTTGAATTTCCTAAAGTAGTCCTGTATCAGGAAAGTGGCATAGAACTTCCCCACGGTTACCTCATCATCTAAACGGAGAGACCAGACAGAGCTCTCCCGCATCAGCACATTGGGACCAAGACCCGAAACACTCGCTTCTGGCTGGGAGCTGGGGG
>NW_022111320.1:54317982-54325412 GCF_000313985.2 Echinops telfairi | reverse complement strand
CGCGGGCACGGGGCAGAAGGCACCGAGTCTCAGGTTACAACATGGGAGCCTCAATCCAGCAGAAAGCTTGGCTTTGCAAAGCGGTTGAGGCTGAACATTGGAGACTGTCAAATGAACTGACACTCAAAATTGCAGAAAATAATATCCTTGGAATGAGTTTAATTCAGTAACTTATTAGTCAAAAACGCTGAAATACTGTCTTGTTATTTACTTCAAACAAAAAGTACAAAGCAAAAGGGAAAAAAAAGAAAGAAAACGGCTCACAGGCCCTATCTTCTCCCCTACACATGGGGATCTGCATGTGTAATTACTGCAGACATCCTCCAGGGCAATTAACCATTCAAATCCCCATGTCTTGGAGATACAGATGGAGAGCCCAGAAAGTTCACACACACTCAGAAGACAGGGAGGCTCAGGAAAGTCTAGGTTTGCGTGTGCCCTTTCTTCCCTGCCAGCGACGTCTGTAGATGCTTGCTGGCTGTGCTTTTATTTCTCTCGTTTTGATTTGTTTGGGCGTCGCAGGAGCTGGCTCCTGTCTGCTTGGCAGAATAACCCCCACTCTGCCCAGGAACCGCGAGGGAGTCAGAACTCGGCTGGCACCTAAGAAGGGATGCATGAGGCAGAACAGAGGCTCTGGCTGTGTCCGTAAACCGGTCCTGGGTCTGGCCCTGCGCCCCCGAGGGAGGGCACTCAGAGAGACCTGGGTGCCCTGGGGGAAAGCTGAAGGCCACCAGGGCCGCTGACCACAACTCATACAAGCTGGGAGTCGGGGTGGCTGCTGGTCCTCACTTTGGCCACTACATGCTACCTGGGGCAGGGCTTTACCCTCTCTGTGCTTTTGTTCTCATCCATACAAGGCGGTAAGGGGAGTCCCGGCCTCTCGGAGGAGCTGAGGATCACAGGAGACGAGACGAGGTACACTGAACCCTCAGACACAGGCTTGGTCTGTCCATCCTAAGTGCTGGGGGCTTGATGTCTGGGAGCATGGATGCCCGCTCACATTGGCCCTCACTGCCACCTCTCTGGGGGGATTTGCAGGGTTGCTACCCCGGAGGAGACATAAGGTTTCCAGGGCTGTCCGTCAGTCCTTACAGGAGCAGACGACTGCATCTCCCTCCCGTGGAATGGGAGGCTGGTGGGTCGAACCACCGACTCTGTGCTCAGGGGACAGTGCCGCCAGAGCTTCTCTGCGACAGTCACTGTTCCTTCACAATGGTCTACGGCCTCTCCTGAAACGGATTCTAGAGCACGGCAGGCCGGGGGCACGTGGGAGCCCCCGCGTGTGTTGATGGAAGCCTGTGGGGCTGCGTTTAGTGCCTGGCTGCCTCCCCTTCACGGGCCCCATCTGGAGGTGGCTGGGCCACTCAAGGATGCTGCTCCGACCTTCCTGGTCAGGACCACTCGGTGCTTCTGTGTAGGAGGAGGATGGCTTGGGGTGGTCGGGCTCTTTGAAGTGTGTTATGTTCTCCAGACCCCAGTGGCAAGACTCCTGGAGCGACTGTCTGAGGGGCTGTGTGTGGGGCGGCAAGTCCCAGGTCGGTCTAGGCACATCCAGGGTTGCCTGGCTATGGGCAAGAAGGTGAAGGTGGAACAAGGAGCATCCAGGTCTGGACTCTTCACTACGCGCTTCACTCAGGGGTGCATATGGACTGTCACCTGCCATCTACTGCCGGGGGCACACAGGTGCGAGGCCTGTGTCCAAAGGATTCTATGTGCAACCCATGGCCCCTTCGCAACAACTCTTCGAGGGTGGGTCTGCCCACCTTTTGGGGGTGGAGAGAGGGTAAATGACTGGCCTCAAGCCAGCAGAGCTGGGGCCTGACCCCAGGCTTGGGCTTCCCTGGACCCGTCTTCACCTACCATCTTGGGGAATAGCTACCACTGGCTCCCAGGCGCTGCCTCGCCTGGGACACCCCTCTCTCTCTCTTTATCTCTCTCTCTCCCTCTTTCTGGTTGCACATAGGAGGTGGTCTGACTTCTTACTAACTCCAAGAACCCAGGGAGGTCTGTCACCTGCCATGCACTGCCTTGCACTCTGCGGTCCAGGGCCCCATACTTTCTCTACAGGCCCCCAGAAAGGGCTCTGCCGCAGCAGATCCTCGGATGCACCCGGCAAACACAGACCTGAGGCCCATCACCCTCCAGCCTGCAGGGGCCAGAGAGCCTGCTATGCTGGGCGATATAGTCAGTGCAGAGGGCTGCCCAGGGTTCTGTCCCAGGGGTGCAGCCCCACTCAGGGCTCTGCAAGCAGGACTCAAGGACCATGTGGTACTGGCCACTGAGATGCTGAACTGGTTGGGAGGCTAGGGTTCAAGAAGAGCTTTTAAGAGTAATGAAGTGAGAGACGTGGGCAGGTGAGAAAAGGAAGGATGTGAAGGAATGGGTGTTGTGAGAGTTCTAGACTCAGGGCTGGAGGGAGAGGTCAGTGCTGTGTGTGCCTAGGGACAAAGGCTTCTGGTCCAGGTCAAAGAAGGAAGGCCCCAGGCATGGAGAGGTTCTGGGCAGGGAGAGGAGGTTGCAAGAGGAGGAAGGAGCCCTGCTCCGGCCGGAGAAGACTGGAGGTGGGAGGTATGAATATGAGCTGAGGGGCGGGGAGGAGACATGAGGCAGCTCAGCACTGAGGATGGAGAGAGTGGCCAGGCTGTCCCGTGGCCAAATACCCCCAGGCCCCAGAGCCTGCAGGAGGGAGGCAAGCCTGGAATTGCACACACCTTGCCAGACCCTGCCTTCTGATCCCCCCATCCACCTCCTACAACAAGCACCCTACTCTGCGCTAGGTGTAGGGTTGACGGGGTCCTGAGATGGCACACCTGTCAGGCCCAGGTGCCACTATACTCAGTCTGCAGCCCCACCCAGCAAACAGTGTGTGGGACATGGAAGCCCTCCGCCATGGGAAGCTCCCTGGCTGTTGGCCCTGCGCTGCATGTGCCCAATGGTGGAAAGGGCTGGGGACCACTCATCTACACCCATTTCTGGCCCCCATCTCTGAGTCTGCTCAGTGAGACCTGGAAGTCACTGCCTTCAGCACTTCTTCCGTGGCACCCGTGCTGCCCTGAGACTCGACCTCGCTCAGCACTGCACATGCACGGCAGACAGCAGTGCTGCGCCCACTAGGACCCTGTCTCCTCCGTGGCCGTCACAGTGTCTCCTGTGATCACTTCAGGACAGGTTAATGTTTCTCATCCCAAACCACAATCCTTCTTAAGAAACCAAGAGGAACACCCGCGTCCAGTTACTGGACCAAGGAGACTGAAGACCCTTTCTCCTTTATTAAAAGTCTCTGCCATCGAGTCAGTGCTGACTCATGGCGACCCTGCTCTGGAGCTCTGAGACTGTACCTGTTGATGGGAGTAGAAAGCCCAGGCTTTCTCCCTCAGGGTTGCTGGTGGTTTCGAACTGCTGACCACGTGGGTTGCAGCCCAGCTGGAGCCTAACCAGGGCTCTTCCTATTAAACGTCTAGGAGATCGTTTACACGTGGAGCTGCTGGTTCTCCTAGGACAGGAGTCAGGGATGAGCAAGTGAGTCGGGTGGGTGGCAGTGAAGGTGGCGTGTCCAGCAGGTAATGAAGGACAGCGAGGGGCGTGGGGCCCTGCGGACGGTGGGAAGGAGGCTCACACAGACAGGCACAGCCGCTATTCTGAAGCATGCATCCGTGTTTCAAGAAACATTGTTGGGGAATAGAGCCGGCAAGAGATAACCCTGATTCCATGCCACCGCCCTAAAACAGAATTGCTTCAGAATATTCTGAAAGACTGAGAGTTGGATGGAGGCTGCAGAAAAAGCTCAAGCAGATTGTTACAACATTTTTTTTAAAGCAGTTCATCTAAGCCATGCGAACACTTGGGTGTGCAGCTGAAAGGAAAAGAACGAAAACCAAAAGTCGTTTTAAATGTGCAGTATCTGCTCTCCCGGGCCCCCCGGGTGGAATTTGGTTCTCTTTGATTCTCCCTTCAGGCTTCTTTCTGGGCCATCTTGCGCCAGGGGTAGTGCCAGCGACAAAAGCCCCTGCTGCTTCTGGCTTCCTGCTGAGGAGCAGAGCTGGCGGGAATGCTGCCCTCTCTGCCCCCTACCCCCACCCACCCCGGGAACCCGAGGTTGTCACCTTCTCAGAGGGAGACGCCTTGGACACCACCCTGGCCCGGGGATCCCGAGACGCCTTCCAGACCTGAGCCAGACCAGTCTCAAAAGCTGCAGAGGCAGTGGGACTCACCAGACCCACCCACTACTTCCACGGGCCGGGGGCTGGAGGGGTGGGGAAGGGGGCTAGCATGCTGCGGGGGCCAGCAAACAGAGCCTGCACCTTTAAAACTTGAAAATAAAACAGTCAAAACAACCACCTCAACTTCTAAGGTCAGATGTACGTAAACAAAAGGTGGAAAACATTATATTATATATATATATATATATGTGCATTTTATATATATATATCAAATATCCAGAGGGTTTAGTCAGTTATTTTATGATTAATAACAAGAGGAAATAAACATGCCTGTTAGTTCTGTCTCTATGCTAAATCCTAATGAAAGGATATTTTTGGCATGTGTACCTATGTATATACATGTGCACATACATACATAGAGTAAATTCAGGCTTAGAAGAAAGAACATTTCAAAAATACTATTTCCTGAAAAAGATCTATTTTTTATAGAAAGTTTTCAACAATGTGTTGAAAGATAATTGCAAACTGATTTTAGATATTTCATTCCCCACCTCCCCCCCACCCAAGGCTGGCCCTTGCATCTGAGCGGGAAAGCTCGCTCGCTAGTAGTTCTTCCACCAACAAGAAACCCCCTCCAGCTACATGGGCTCTGGTTGCCCCCACAGGAAGCCTCTCCTCTGTCGGGAATGCTCTGCTTATGACCTCAAGCCAGGGGTCGGAGGCACCAAAGGGCTTTCTTTGGGCGTTGACCACGATGCCCTGGCTGATAGTGAAGCATCCCACAACGCTCTCTGGAACTTTCTCCGGCACTACCGCTAAACCGACACGGCAGCTAAGAACGACCTAGGAAACAGATTGCACTGACCACCAGCTGGAGGGACAACTTGGTCAAGCAGTTTCATGCTGGTTTTCTTCCAGATTTTCTTTATCACAGCTCGAAGCTCTTCATTAGCTTGTTCCAGGTTCCCTGTGAAAAAAGGCAAAAATGGACAGCCAAGTTTCATTTCTGACTCCCAGCTCCCCCACCCCTCCTTTCATGGCAGCGGCCAGTTGCTCTGCCTGAGCCTGGCCTGGAGTAGTGGACTGGGCTCCAGAGAGAAGAGCGAGGCCCCCCCCCCTGCCCACCCCATACACTTCCTAGAGTCAAAATCCTTCTGATGGGCCAGGCATTCACCATGGGAACAGTATGCTACACCTGGAAAGTCTACTCCGAGTTAGCCTGTTGTTAATCAGTGCTGGGAATTTGACAAGGTTTGAGATCTAGTCTGTTTAAGACTTGGTTTGTAGAAAAATCCAAATGTAACAGTCAGCCCCACCCCCTTTGCAGTGAAATTCCGTTAAACCTAAGTGTGCTCTGAGTCAGCAAGTGTGGGTGAACAAAGCCATCCCGATCAGCAGGGCCTTTTAGACAAGGGTTGGGGGCTGAGACCTCACAGGAGTGATAGGATGCTGCGGCCGCCCCCGTGCCTGTGACCCACGACTCCTGTGTCCCAGGGCTGACGCCTCCGTTTATTGTGACAGACTTGTTCAACATTCCCTCCACGGGCCACGTAGTTGAGGGAATATAACTTGCTTGCCTTTCTCTGAAAATTTTAAGCAGTTTTGGGAGGTTTTATCCAGACTGCATCTTTCTGTCAAGTGCTCGCAGAGATAAACTCAGCATTTCTCGGACCAACATGGTCTCTGTATTTGGCTAAAACAGCAACTGGCATCATGGACCGTACCAACAGCCTCACTTTCCACTGGATTCCTGCCTGGGATGTCCTCTCCTCTGTCTCCGGCTGTTCTAAACTCAGCCTCCATCCTTAAGATTCAGCCTAACTTTCACTCGGATTAGACTTCTCTGGATTCCGACTGCATATACTCATCTCATCCTTGTTACAAGGGCTGATATGCCCAGGCACATCTATGCTCTGTCTTCTCCTCACATGTCACAACCGAAGACTCTCCTGCCTTCCGTGCCCTTCAGCAGTGCTGTCTGAGCCACGCACACATGAGCACGACACAAAGAGCACGTTAGGGAGGCTTGAAGGGACTTGCTTTTCCGGATAGAGAAAACACAGACAGACAGACAGACAGACAGACAGACAGACACCCACCCACCCACCACCACCCCCCCTCAGAGTCGGCTCCCTGTGCTGTCGGTCTCCTTTCCTCACTTGCCAATCATCCTCGACGCATGGCAACTTGCTTTCCATCCCCGCTCTGAAGTCGCCCCTGAGCCAAAACCCAGGGACATGCTTGTGTTACCAGATCTTGACAGCAGGGCCATGGAGACCACTCTGGTTTCTGAGAAGACCCTTAGCCGGAACAGGACTTCCCAAGTGCCAACCACGTGCTCCAAGCTACATGGTACTTGTGGGAACAGACTGTCTGAGCCTTATGATCCGCCTGACGTAGGGCACTCACTCCCTTTTCATGGTGAACGCAGCTCGGGTCAGAACGGAAGGCCACACAACTAAGCAGTAGGGACAGCTGGAAGGACCTTCTTGATGGCAGCTGACCCCTCACCTGTCTCTTCTGGGACACAGTGAGTGGTGGTATGAGTCACCACCGAGCATGTCAGAACAAGGTGACCCACAGAGGAAGGAAAGAAGGCATTGGGGGAGGCAGGGGACCACCTGACAGCCAGGCACAGCAGCCAGTCTCCTGACACGCACTGTCCCCTCCCCCGGGCTCCTGGTTGACAAAGAAAAGGCGGAGGTGGGGAAATGCAAGGTGAGATATACCCCTCCTGCCTCCACCACCTCATGTCCCTTCTTCCACGGGGTGCTTACTTACCTTCCGTCTTGATTTTGAGAGCAGTCCGGACCAAGGCAAACAAGGTTGCATTAAACATGACGGTCCCGTCACTATTGAGAGGCATGTTCATAGCAACTAATCTCTACAAACAAAGAAAGAACACATGGGTGTGTTTCTTTTGCATTTCGAATCCATCTGACATTCTTACCAGTAGATAGGGGCTGTCATGTGTCCACATCCTTGCCAACACTTGCTATTTTCTGTTTGTTTTGGGTTTTTTTATCATGTTACTGGGGTCTCGTACAACTCATCACAATCCATACATCCATCCATTGCGTGTCAAGCACATTTGTACATTTGTTACCATCATCATTCTCAAAACATTTGGTTTCTACGAGCCCTTGGTATCAGGTCCTCATTTTTCCCCTCCCTCCCTCATGAACCCTTGATAATTTATAAGTTATTATTTTGTCATGTCTTACACTGTCCAACGTCTCCCTTCACCCACTTTTCTGTTGTCCATCCCCC